>NC_142931.1:40611659-40711659 GCF_046866305.1 Octopus bimaculoides | reverse complement strand
ATATATAATCATCATTATCATTTAACATCTGCTTTCCATGCTAGCATGAGTTGGTCGATTTGACTAGGGACTGGCGAAGCGGATGGCTACACCAGACTCCAATCTGATCTGGCAAAGTTTCTACAGCTGGATGCCCTTCCTAACACCAACCACTCTGAGAGTGTAGTGGGAGCTTTTTACGTGCCACCGGCACGAGGGCCAGTCCGGCGGTACTGGCAACGGCCACACTCAAATGGTGCTTTTTATGTGCCACCTGCACAGGAGTCAGCCAATGTTTTGTTCACATGCCACCTGCACAAGTGCCAGTAAGGCGAAGCTGGAAATGATCACGTTCAAATGGTGCTTTTTACGTGCCACCAGCACATCATTATTTAGCATCTGCTTTCCATGCTGGTATGGGTTAGTTGGTTTAACTGAAACTGGTAAGATGGAGAGCTGCACCAGATTCCAATCTAATCTGGCAAGGTTTCTACAGCTGGATGCCCTTCCTAAAGCCAACCACTTCAAGAGTGTAGTGGGTACTTTTTATAACGCCATCAGCACTGGTGCCAGTTACATGACACCAGTATCAGCCACAACTACAATTTCTCTTGGCTTGATGGGTCGTCTGAAGCATGGCATAATGCCAAAGGTCTCGGTCACTTATCACCTCCGTGAGGCCCAAGGTTCAAAGATCATGCTTTACCACCTTGTCCATGTATTCCTGAGTCTACTTCTTCCACAGGTTCCCTCCACAGTTAGAGATCAACACTTTTTTTACACAGCTGTCCTCATCCATACACATCACATGACCATACTAGTGTAGTCATCTTTGTTGCACACCACATCTGATGCTTCTTATGCCCAACTTTTCTCTCAAGATGCTTACATTCTGTCATACATGCACAGCTTTGATGATCTCTGAGGGGATGCCGTTTTTTCCTGGAGCCTTGCCACTGGCCAGGGAGTCAATAGCCTTGGTGAGCTCTGCTATGGGTGGCAGACTGTCACGTTCGCACATGGCTGGCAAGATCTTGACACCCTTGATTGCAGCTTCAGCGACCGTGGTCTCCTGTGAGTAGAGATCCTGGTAGTACTCCACCCATCTATCCATTTGCTTGCTTTAGTCTTTGATGAGATCTCTAGTAGCTGATTTCAGAAGGGCTGACTTGGTTGCGGATGGACCAAGAGCCTTCTCCAAACCGGCATACATCCCACGGATGGTGTCACTGTCAGCAGCTGACTGAATACTCTGACAGATTTCCTGCCAATACCTATTTGCACAACATCTGGCAGTCAGTTGGGTTTTACTTCTTGCCTTTCTGAGTTCTTTGAGTGTGCTTATAGAAAAATCACTCTTGTATTGCATCAGAGCTGTACACTTTGTTTTGATAACTGGTTCCAACTCTGAAAGCCTAGCACTGAACCGATCTGGGTTATGCCTTTCATTCATGCCGAAAGTATCTATTGATGTGGTATACAAAGCTTCCTGGATATAATTCCACCTACTTTCAGCAGAGGAGGATGGACAACCTTGATAGAAACAGCAAAACGTTTCCACAGTGCAGGGTCTGAGGTTCTGGCAGTGTTAATGCGTGGTCAGCCTGTTTTCTTGGAGTGATGGATTTTTTAAAACAGAATCCTCACCCTGCTGCTTATTAGTGAATGATCTGTGTCACAATCCGCGCTGTGGTAACTATGGGTCAGTTGGACAGAATTCAGAAAGGATCTTCGTGTGATGACGAGATCTAATTGATGCCATTGGTGAGATCTTGGATGTCTCCAAGATGCTTTGTGGAATGGCTTGTTAGCAAAGAATGTGTTGGTGGTGCACAGGTTATGGTATGTGCAAAATTCAAGCAGTCTCTGACCATTGTCATTCATATTGCCAACACCAAAATATCCAACACAAATGGGCCACGAGTCTGGTTAGATCCCACCCACGCGTTAAAATCTCCTAGAAGGTAGATGTTTTTGTTGGTTGGTGTGTTTCTAATGACACAGTTCAGATCTTTGTAGAACTGGTCCTTGGTCTCTTCTGAGCTGTAGAGAGTGGGAGCATAGATGCTCAGTAGATGTACTGGGCCAGAAGAGCTTAAGAAGCACAGAGAGAGGATACGCTCAGTGCCTCCTGATGGTGGTTCTATTGAGGAGAGTAATGAGTTTCTCACTGCAAAGCCAACACCATGCTGATGAGGTTCCTCTGGATCTCTTCCCTGCCAAAAGAAGGTGAAGTCCTGTTCTTTGAGTTTGCCATTTGAGGAGAGTCTTGTCTCCTGCAGTCCAGCAATGTCTATGTTGAGCCTCTTTAGTTCGCAGTCAATGATGGCCGTCTTTCTTGTATCTAGATGTTCATTCAACCTGCTAGAAATAGCAGTCAAATATTCCTCAAATCACACCCATGTCTTCTTTAAATAAAGACATTGACCAGTGTAGACCTGGATACATATGTCTGACAAAAAGACAAGATTATCATGACTTGATTTATCATGGCTAACATGGAGCTAAACAGCACTGACCATCATCCAATATAAAAGCAATAAATGCCAATAGTAGCACTTAACTACAAGTTGACAACAAGTTGCCAAGAGATAAAAAAATTACTTAATGCTTATGAAGGCAATTTTCTATAATTGAATATAATGCATGAACTAGATTTGGAAATTTTAATATTGTATGAAATGAATGAGGACATTCAAAACAAAAGACCTAAATACTAGAAAATAAAATGACAAAATATGATTTATAGACCATATGTAAGTGAGGAGATTGTACCAATAAAGACATATGAAGTATAGGAAGAATGCCTTGGATAAAAAGTACCAAGAAATCTAAATAGACAAAGCCTGCAGGATAAGATTATGGAAGACATTGGTAAAAGTGGTGATATTTGAAATCAAGACACTGAACCTCACAAAGGAAATGGCAACGGACTGCAACTATTTTTGCAGAATTCTAATACATAAGAAATACGTATGGGCAAATGAAGACCTTTACTTGTTTATATGCTTTTTAAAATAAGGTCCATCATCATCAACATCCATTTTCCATACTGGCATGTGTTGGATGGTTTGACAAGGGTTGGCAAGGCAGAAGACTGCACCGGGCTTCACTGTCTGTTTCGGCAGGGGTGTTACGGCTTGATGTCCTTCCTAACACCAACCATCTTAGAGAGAAATGAGTGCCTTTTACATGACACCAGCACTGGTGAGGCCTGTTTTGGTATAGTTTTTACAGCTGGATATCCTTCCAAATACCAACAATACAGAAATTGGCAAAGGTCAGGTTTAAACGAATATGTGGAACCATAGCAGATTTAAAAAATAATACAAATAAATATTTTAATTTCAGCTGCTTAGAGATTAAGAATGAGGTTAGAGGTATAATGAGTTATGCAATATGAATAAAAAGCTAATCAGCAAAATAACATATGTGACCTACATTATATATTTATGAATTAGAGAGCCTCAACCTGCTGATTTTATGTAGGTTTTCTCTAAGAAGTCTATAACATACAACATAAACATTTGTTGTAAGAGAGTTGCAGTAATGATGATGAGTTTCTCTGCCTACAAGACCTTAATCTTAGTTTTGTAATACAATTTGATAACAGCTTTGTCATATGTTTCTGGTAGTTGAGGTAATTTCTTATCTTAGAGAACTATAAATACCAATAACAAATAATGTAGTCACAAAGCACAAGCATGGCTGTGTAGATATTGAATTTGCTTTTTAACCACATGACTTTGTGTTCTGCCCCACTGTGGAGGTGCAGGTATATGGCTGTGTTGTTAATAAGCTCACTTTGCAACCACATAATATTCTACTATAGTACTAGGCCAACCAATACCTTGTCAGTGAATTTGGTAGATGGAAATTATTTGGAAGCCCATCACTTGACAACTGGTATTGGTTTGTTTACATCCCAATAACTTAGCAATTTGGCAAAAGGGCCTAACAAAACAAGTACCAGACTTTAAAAAGAAATATTGGGGATAATTTGTTCAACTAAAAGGAAAAAAACATACAATGAGGTGCCTTAGCATGGCTGCAGTCCAATGATTGGAACAGATGAAAAGTTAAGTCAACCAATGCCTATGAGTGGAATTAATGGATAGAAACTCTGTGTGTGTGTGTGTGTGTGTGTGTGTGTGTGTGTGTGTGTGTGTGTGTGTGTGTGTGTATGTGTGTGTGTGTGTGTGTGTGTGTGTGTGTGTGTGTGTGTGTGTGTGTGTGTGTGTGTGTGTGTGTGTGCGTGCGTGCGTGCGTGCGTGCGTGTGCGTGCACGTGCATTTTGATATTTCTGTGTTTTTATATGAGAAAGTTTGAGTGAAAAAACAGTGATGTCATATTTATGTTCTGAGTGAACAATACATCTCATAACCTGGCACTTTTGAAATCTAATGGAATAGAGAATTCCTTACTTAGAAAACAAGTAAGTATGAGCAAGAGGAAGGGCTTCTAACTGTAAAACACTGCCTCAAATAAGTGTCCATCCAGTTCATGCTAATACAGAAAGACAGACATAAAATAAGCAAAGAAACACTGAATGGTGACTGAAAAGTTCAGTATTTGATTATTATATGTAAATAACTACTATTAAACCAATGCAAAAAAATGTGAAAACAATTTTTCTTTAGTTCAAAGAAGAGGATAACACAATATTTCAGTTAGCCAATGGTTTGTACCATGTTAATGACTGAAGGTTTGCCAATCAGCTGGATACCACTTTTTTTTTTTTTTCTTTTTCAGAATGTAATCTTGAATACATGTGTGTATAGTAGTACCACCATCCCTCACTACCCAGATGTGCCTTCAGGCAAGACAGAATGAGACGACTGGGTGCAACTTGTTGAGCTGCAGGTAATTGGGCAAGGATGACTGGTTATTTAACATGTTTTGGCAACAGTACTTTTATTCACTGGAAGCAAACACACAAATACGCGCACACAGAGAAATCTATATATACAGACAGGAGGGGTAAGAGAAAGAGAGAGGAGGGGGAGTAAGAGAGAGAGAGGAGGGGGAGTAAGAGAGAGAGAGAGAGAGACAGGACAATTTATTAATTGAACATGAGAGACATAAATCCCCTCCTATACATCAAGAAATATACTTACACGCATAAATAGAGGGAGAGAGGGAAAGGAGAGAATGGGTAAAAGAGTAAAACGTCTGAAAGTCAGCAATGGATCAGTGGCACCAAAACAACTGAGCCAAAATGTCCCATATCCTAGGTAGGGCACCAGCTATGCAGAGTTGAAGTATTTTCTAGTCCTGAAGAGAAAGTCTAGCTTTTTGGATGTTGTTTTGGTTATGTTATATATGTAAGGTTACTTACCATACATACATAATACATAACATGTGCGATTGTATGTGACTGTATGAGCTGACATTTGTAAAGCACTTGTAAAGGATTTAGTCGTGAATTTTTCATGAGTAGAACATGTGAAGTATTGTAAATGAGTTTATTGATGTGTAAAGACTACTTCAGTGTTATTGAATAATAGAGACAGCCATGTCGCTAGTGGGCGGTTTTCCTCACTGATTTGTTCACAGAATAATGAATATCTAACATAAAGTATTTTAGTTACATATGGAGGAAAAGCTGTGTGCAAAAGGCTATCAAGGAGCAATGAGTGCCATAATATACTTAGGTGTGTGTATGTGGCTGAAATACAGCAATAAATATGTGCATGAAAACACCAACAATCAACAGAATATGTGTCAGATAGAGTTTAACTAGAAACTTCCTGCTCCAAAAGATGAGAAATAGGAGAGGTCTATAGAGAAGCATTTTTATCAAAAGGGTTTTTTTCTTTTATGCCTGAAATTGTTAAAGAATAACAACTTTACATTCATCCAGTTAAAGGATAGTTCATGAGTGATGTCAGAGACTAAGTAAATTTGGCTTATTAGTTGCACACTAAAGAAAGAAAACACTAAGGCTGTTAGCTGGTAAGGTTAGAGAAATTTCGCTTTATAAAGAGAGAGAGAGAGAGAGAGAGAGAGAGAGAGAGAGAGAGAGAGAGAGAGAGAGAGAGACAGACAGACAGACAGACAGAGACAGACAGAGACAGAGACAGAGACAGACAGACAGAGACAGACAGACAGAGACAGACAGACAGACAGACAGACAGACAGACAGACAGACAGACAGACAGACAGACAGACAGACACAGACAGACAGACAGACAGAGACAGACAGAGACGGACAGAAAAGACTAGTGAGAATGTGAACCAGCTTGGAAGCACACTATTACAATGTAATTACTAAAAGAACAAGATGAGTTGTTGGGTAGCAGCAACTAGAGAGGCTTTTGTATTTGACAACTGAGTGCAGAGGATTTCAATAAGGGAAGGCAAGTGGCGGGAGGCTATTATTTTACTGCTTGTTTACAGAGTAAAAGTAAAAAGAGTAGCAAATACAGTCACTTAATTGGCAGAAGTACTTTTGAGAAGTGGGGAGGAGGATTCCTAAAAAAATAGCAATGATCCTCTTGACAAAGAACCTGAAAGTCCAGTTTTAATTTGTGAACCAAGAAAGCTTGACAGCCATGTAATGCATGATGGTGTTCTGAGCTTTCCTTCAACATTGCGATATTTTATAGATGCTTCTTAATGATGAGATGTTGATTTCTTTTATCACTATAGTTACAGCAAAGCACCATGTGGACTAATTAGAAGTTTGGGGTTTGAAGGTTGTAGACTTTAGCTCTATAAAGAAGAAAAGATATGTTTAGGAGAATAGTTTCATTCAACTGCTTAAATTTAAGGCCATAAAGATGATTATGATATTCTTATGTATTAAATATCATATAGGACACAAAAAATCTTTTTATGAATATACACTAATTAATGGAAACGTTTGATATGAATAAAGTGGTGAAAAGAATGACGCAGATACATGCTAGCACGCACACACACATTATGATACAATGTTATATGAATAAACCCAAAACTACCAGTTTTCTATAGTAAACCGACACTCACTGAGCAACAATGCAAATGTTTTCTCTTGGTTGGGTAAATAGGACAGTCAAAGCTGTTTCAAGAGTAAGCAAACAAGTGAAATTTCCTTCTAAGATAAATACCTTTTACCTTTTTCTGAATATTAATATCTCCCACTGTAATTAAATTGAATAGCATTTCTTATAATTACAACCAATAATTAAAAACAATTTTTTTGTTTATTGATGATGATAAGCAAAATCAAGAGTAAATAAATTTTTCATGACTCATAAATTGAATTACAGTTCCGGGTTCAGTCCCACTGCGTGACACCTTGGGCAAGTGTCTTCTACTATAGCCTCAGGCCGACCAAAGCCTTGTGAGTGGATTTCGTAGACGGAAACTGAAAGAAGCCCATCGTATATATGTGTGTATATATATATATATATATATATATATATATATATATATATATATATGTATGTGTGTTTGTGTTTGTTCCCCCCACCATCATTTGACAACCGATGCCGGTGTGCTTACGTACCCGTAACTTAGCGGTTCGGCAAAAAGAGACCGATAGAATAAGTACTAAGCTTACAAAGAATAAGTCTTGGGGTCGATTTTCTAGACTAAAGGCGGTGCTCCAGCATGGCCACAGTCAAATGACTGAAACAAGTAAAAGAGTATACTTCAATGTTGCAGTTTTGTCACATGAAATTTATGTACAATTTTGTTTTGTAAATTAGAATCTGAGATTAGTTTATGAATTGCAGTTAACAATATTCTAAATGAAATACAGGAATCTACAGCATTAAGGAAGTAATGCATTCTTGAAAAACTTGATGTAGCATGAAATCCTGTAAAGCAAAATTAATTTTCCTATTGATTTTCATGTTATAAAGTGATAATATGTTTCGACAAATTTTCTCAAAAAATAGAAAAACCTACCAGCAACAAAAAACAAACAACACAACCACCTTTATGTACATAATTTCTAAATGTACACAGTACAAAATGTACACAGTACAAAATGTACACAGTACAAAATGTACACAAAAACATTTGAAGAGAAACACGTTAAGGAACAAATAAGAATTGTAATATTGTAATAGAGTAGATTTTTACCATAAAAAAAGGTGACTACTATTTGAGGGATGGTGATAGCAGAATAAAAGTTACTGGGAGGATAACAGCAGACACTATCTTTATCATTAACATGTAGTTGAGGGGTAAAACACATATTTAAAATTGTTTGGTGTTTATCGTGCATTATCTCTTTGTACAGCTCAGTGTAGGAACTGAGCTTGTAAAATCCTCTTGTGATTTTTATTTTACATTCACAATGAGAGTTGTTATCAACAAAAACATGCAAACCTCTCTTTGTACAGAGTGTTCAGGCTAAATATGATGATTTTTGATACCTCCATTTTTCAGGAATAGCTTGTATTTGTGAAAGGTAAACAGTGTTGGGGAGCATTAACATTAAAGTTGTAACTTCGAAAAAGTTAGCTGACATGGAAGATTGGAAGCAATTCGAATATTGGAAAAGAGTTACCTGTATCATGATGATTTGCACCAGATATCAAAATGCCAACATCATGGTTACAGCTCAATGCTCTGTAAACACTGTAAAGGCTGTAAGATGTGATATGGACAGCTGCAACAGAGACTAAGAAACTGTGACACAACAGGTGTTCCGAAAGGGACACAACATGTGTTCTGATTGTATCCACATGCTGGAACTTATCCAACAGCTGATGAACAGGGCCTTATGCTCATTTCAGATGGCTCTGTGAAGCTGTTGGAGACTCTGGTCAATCCCTGGCTGGAGGGGGTTGTTGTAGGAAACTCATATGTGTGGCAGCAGGATTTGGCTCCTTGCCATACCTCTGGAAAGAGTTAGAAGTAGCTGTCAACTTCACCAAACCCAATTTCTGGCTTCCTAATTTCCCCAATTGTAATCCCATGGATTATCATGCATGAGGCATAGTTGAGAAAAACATCAACCACCCTGCCTGCAACACCAAGGCCAAGCTGATGGCCAAGATCAAGGAACTATTTGAAGATCTTTCCAGAAACACAGTGAGGAATGCATGCACCAAGTTCCAGGGCTGTCTTGAGGCCATAATGGAAGTTGAGGGTGACTACTTTCAGTAAACAGTTATCTCCCAACCATAATCTAATTGATAATTTTTTTCAGTTTTTTTAAATACTTATTTAGCCCAAACACCCTGTAAAGCCAAACCTTTAATAATATATTTTCAGTGGATTCAAATGGAGTTGATGGAATTTCTATATTGTCATCTGTATAATCAGCTTACTGTTGTTATTCTAAGAGCATCAGTTCCTCATTAGATCTACTTCTATGGTACAATAAGCAACCCAACCACATTATCTACTTTGACTTCTTATATCATTTGCAAGTGTCACAATATCTTTTAAAATTTGATATAGACTTTCTGCTTGTGGAAAATTTGTAAAGTCACAGCTACAGTCTGACCATATATTTCTCTAAGCACCAAATTTCAGAGTTTTACTTCATCCCTTAACTCAGATAATATGCCTTGAAGTTACCTATCACACCTTATTCTATCGGCTGTAGCAAAGAAGCTGTATTCTTGGTGATATATTCTACTCTCACATTATCAGAAAGCCCATGTAAGTTCATTGGATGGATTGGTGTATAGTCCAAAATGAGCAATGTTTTGGGAGAAAGATTATCTCTGACACCTTTCTACATCAGGATAAAAAAATGCTTGCAAACCACTCTTCAAAAAGGTTCTTGGTCATTCAAGCCTTCTTATTTGAACACCAAATCTGAGGTAAATTAAACTTCGTGTAACCCAATGACATTTCTTCCCAGAAGTATTAGACAAATTTTTGAAGCTTTAAATTCCAGTGGTGATTTTTCTTCTTGAGAAATTAAAGTTCTAGCAAGCCATGCAGTTTCATCAACATTGTATACTTGCTCTGGTGTGTAGCCCCCTTTAGCAATATTTTTTTTCAGTAGCTTAGGATAATTAGTAGCACCCTCTGTGTCAGCAGTGGCAGCTCCACCAAGTCATTTTCCTGTTCTATGAATTTAAATGACTCTTTAACCTTTCAAACTAGTCTTTACTAGCAAACAGAGGGTTTTCATTAAAAATTTCACCTCCCTTTTTCTACACTCATGATAATTTGGTTATTTTTTTATTAGTCATGCTTCTTGGCACATTATTTCAAGTCTGATCCTTGATCCATACACTCAAGAGCTGTTCCATTTTAAACATCACATTTAGATTTATGAACAGTTAATGGAATAATTTCTCTATTCTCACACATTATTCCCACTGTAGATTTTGCAAGCTTTTGATGTTTTGACAACATGGCTAATGTTTTTCTCTTGCATTAAACCCTTTTAAAGCATCAAGTTTAATATCCAGTGAAATCCTTTTATGATTTCTTTTTGCACTACAACCTTCTGTTCCGCTTGATGGCTTCTTTCCAGATATCTTGAATTGTTAAGTAAGGCCAACAGCACTGGTAACAAATATATATTAGAAAAAATAGCACCAGGAAAGAATTGATTAGTGTGAGCAAAAAATTGTTATCTTATTCCAATGGATGTAAGAATAAAAATAAGATGAAATGGGAGAAGTGACTTGGACCATAAAAACATTACTCTCTCTCTCTCTCTTTCACACACACACACACACAATGTTGTGTTGACATGCAACATATGTAGCTACAGACATTGTTATGAAGCTAATACAATTACTGCTGTTGCCAGCAGGTTATTCAAGAGCTGGTGATTGGTTGTGGCAGTGGTGTCAGCTGCAATTTTTTTAGGCATTGATAATGGTGATGGTGGATGATGTTTTTATTAGAAGTGGTGGAGGTGGGATGGGGTGGAGAGTCATATTGCCCTTGTTAATTGTATTGTTGTTCCTATTTAGTCTCAAGTCAATCCTCATTGACCTAAGACATTTCATCAAAGACATTTCATCAAAGACATTTCATTCAACTTTTAAAAATACACTATGGTACCACATTACCTCACATGATTGCCTTATTCAAGACAGAGTTGCTTATCTTGTTCATACTATTGTTGCTGCTGTTGGTAGTCATTAAGGAGTTGGTGGGTTGGTAATAGCAGTGATTGTATTAGTTTTGGTGCTGATGGTTGTAGTGTTGTCACTGATGACAGATGATGGTGGTGGTGAAGGTTGATTTAGAGAGACAGAAGAACACACAGACAGACATACAAATACTCATTATGACCAAGAAAATATAAACAAACACACACACATATAGTTAGTGAAAAATTCCACTGTATTCTGTCAGTGCTTATAGTGGTGCATACACACACACACACACACACATGTATCTATGTATAGTGATTATAGTTTTTCAAACTGTTAACTACTTTGATTTTAGTTAAATCACCAAGAAGTAGCCTTTAAGCTAAGAAAGTGTAGTTTTTAAATTCTTAAAAGTTATCCAAACTTCCATAAGGGAGAAATTATACACTGTATCCCAAAATTAGTGATCATACTTATCAATTTCTGTAAGCAAGAAATCCCGTAAACTGAGATAACACTAACATGGGAGATGCCCATATATGGCATGGACAGAAGTTCAGAAATATGAATTTAACCAATCAAGTTCATAATTCCATTCACAAACTACTTTCTTTTATTTACATCACTAATGCTTATAGAAGAGAAAATGAATGACAGGATTTATATAGTTGTTCAACCTGCTAGAAAGAGTAATCAAAACTTCCTCAATCATGCCCTATAAGTATACTGGATAGTGCAGTCTAGAAAAAAAAAGACAAGACAATCATAGTTAGAATGCCTTTGATCATAAGTCTGCTCTACCAGAGTTGAATGAAGTAAACAACATTAATGTTACAAATTCTCAATTTTTCCCTTTCATTTCTATATAAGTAAACATTTGTAAATATAAAAAAAAACTCTAGTGGATTTCATAGAAGAAAACTGAAAGAAGTTCATGTCATATGTATGATATTTGTAACTTAGCAGCTTGGCAAAAGATACCAATAAAATAAGTATCAGACTTTAGAAAATAAATACTGGCATCAATTTGTTTGACTAAAGTAATTCAAGCTGGTGTCCCAGCATGGCCACAGTCCAATGACTGAAACAAGCAAAAGATACATAAATATACATAAACTATTCAAATAATCTTTCACCTTGAATTCTTTATAAATACTTGAAACAATATGCTTCAAAATTTATGTACTTTATTAACAATTTGATCAGCAGATATCAGACTTAAAGACAAAAGAAATCAATATAGAATCTTATATTCTGTTTTTACATCAGTTTCCCCCCACCCCATACTTACACATGTATTCAATTTTTTTTTCACAGCTTGGTGCCCTTCCTATGAAATAATAAATCAGTTTTTGTTGAATACCTCAAAAATATGGAGCCAATGCTCAATATTCCCAAATGAATCCTACAATCATTATGTTAATAGAAAAATATAAATAGCATGATTGTTAGAGAACAAATCATATCAGGAGTTATTCCGTGGCTTGTACACAAAATAATGGTAAGTAATGTCATGAAAGGATCTTTTCTCTGATGAACCATGTCAAGAGAAACCACAGAAAGTAAATTTAAACTGAATATGTTAACTGAATATAGGTTTCAAGATTTGGAAGAAGGTCAGCAAGTTTGGGGGAGGGGGTAAGTCAATTACATCAACCCCCTCCAGTGCTCAACTGGTACTTATTTTATCAACCCCATAAGGATGAAAAGCAAAGTCAACCTTGGAGGAATTTGAACTCAGAATATAAAGACGGATGAAATGCCACGAATCAGTTTGCCCAGCATGTTAATGAATCATGCCAGCTCACCACCTTATGTTAACTGAATATAGAAGTGAGAATTAAATCTCAAGGTGATCTAGCTATAACCATGGTTATCTGATACTACACTATCTAATGCCTTCCTATTTAAGACAATAGGATGTAATTTGAATGAGAGTTGCTGCTATTTATGGAAGTTTAAGTGACCATATCAGGGTTCCCTGTTGACTTGTTATGCTAAAGAAGTTGGTTTATTCTGCTAAAGCTGATATGGTGTGTGGTTATAAATGTAGCATTCCCAGCTGTAGCTTTGCTAATCAAAAATAAAAAAAACGTAATACACTTTACAAAAGAGATAAAGACTTAACAAATTATGTTTTATATGGAGTTTAGGAATTAATATTTTTTGTTCGTTTGTTATTTTCTGTGATATTGGTATATCTGTTGCTCTTTGGAAACACTGACAACACATTCACAGGTAATACAAATCCAACCTTTTTATACACAAAGAAAGGCACATGATGTAAAGACAAGAAACTGCCACAAATATTGTTACATTATCCCATCTCATGCAAAGTATTGGATCCTCTAAGACTGCTATCAGTTCAAACTGACCATATATCTGTACCTGGAGTGTTACTCTCCAATGTTACAAGCCTGGGCAAGTTTGTTTGTTTGTTTGTTTGTTTGTTTGTATGTGTGTGTGTGTGTGTGTGCGTGTGCGTGTGTGTATGTATACAGGTGCAGGCATGGTTATGCAGTAAGAAGCTTGCTTCCCAATCACATTGTTCTGAGTTCAGTCCCACTGTGTGATACCTTTGGCAAGTGTCTTCTACTATAGCCTCAGGCTAACCAAAGCCTTGTGAATGGATTTGGTAGGCAGAAACTGAAAGAAGCCCAGTGTGTGGGTGTGTGTGTGGGTGTATATGTCTTTGTGTATTTACATCCCCATAACTTAGCAGTTTGGTGAAGAGACTGATAGAATAAGTACCAGGATTAAAGAAAAAGAAAAAAATAAGTACTGGGTTCAGTTCATTTGACTGAAAGTTTTTCAAGCTAGTGCCCCAGCATGGCCACAATCTAATAACTGAAACAAGTAGCAATTTCACATGCAGCATATTTCCCTTCTCCTGCATCAGCAATGTTTCCAAAGAAAAGGAAAAGTCCCATACAGCTTGATACTAGTGTCACTATTTTTCAAATTATGTAAAACCAGGTGCAGCAGAATTTTGTCAGACATTAAGTGAAGTGAGAGAATAAGTCCTGCAATTCTGTATGGTGCCAAATTTCAATCTCAATCTTCTTTGACCTGCCTCTAAAACATGTAACATCCAACACCAACCTTACTGTTCCTTTCCACTCAATGTACACTATCCTTACATTTTAATATTCACTCAGAACAAATTCATAGATTAAATTAAAAATATATGGATTACTGTCAGTTTCAACAATGGGAGTTTCAGTTGTTTGATCGACTGAACTGCCAGCTGGATTCTCCAAGATCTTATAGTGTAAATGGTAGAGCATTCTATAGACATTTGTCCTTTGACATAATTGTCAAGTAGAATCAACAATATAGTATGACAAGGCTGTTCCTTTGAATTACAGGTACAGCTTATTCAAGAGTCTTCCACAGTTTCTATCAATCCAATTCCACTCACATGGTCAAAATCTAAAATAAAAGACACTTGTTCAAAATGCCATGTACTAAGATTGAACCAGAGACCTTAACTATTCGGTCATACCTTTATCCACAGGGTATACACACACACACACATACACAAATTCACACACTTTTAGTTGGTTTCTTTATCTACTTAACCATATTGGTTTTCTTTTCATTCCTATTTTCTATGCATTACTTTTACTATTGACTTAGTCTATCAGTCATATCGCATTTATATATCATTTTCAGTGATTTTTATTTAATCAACATCTACATTCAATCTACAATGCTTGAAATACGGGTCATGGTCATAGAAACATCTTTATACTTATCAGACTCTAAACATTGATTGCTCACATCAACTGAATACATACATATTAACAGGATGAGATATCATAAATGCCATCTTCCTCATGTGATAACTATAGGAGATGTTCTTAGTTAAGACCAAACTATTATACCTAGCATTCATTAACTTGGAGAAGGCTTTTGACCAGGAACCATGCGCTATGATCTGATGCTCCCAAAGTAAAATAGGTGAGAGACATGCAAGTTGTTGATGCCATCAGCAAAGAGTTAGGAATACATCAAGTGAGAAATTTAATGTGCAGTTTGATGTTTGTCAGGATTCAGTTCTCAACCCCATCTTGTTTATTATAATCCTCCAGGCCATAACAGAAGAGCTTGCCAGCTGTCAACCACTTGTACACCAATGACATAGTTCTCATAGCTGAAGTTGACAAATGAGAGAAATTGCAAATATGGAAGAAAAAAACCAGGATTGAGAGAACTCAAAGTAAACCTAGCAAAGACAAAAGATTTTGATTACAGGGTTCTACTGTCATCAGGGATGTAGACATATTCAGACAAGTAGCAAGAACTTTGTACTGTATACTAAGTGTGTTATTATAAATGAACAAGAGATATAGTGGAACCACAGCCAGGTCAATAGAGAAGACTTGCATATGTAGTGGAGTTGATAAACAGAAGTAGTTAACAGTAAAGGCAACAAATAAAATATGTTCTTTCAAAATATTTAATATTAGGCACGTGCCATCAGTAATTACTCAGGGTAGGCAGTTGGTGACTTTTATGAAGTAAAACACACAAAAAATAAGCAAACTACAGGCGCACGACTGAGTTGAAGGCAGATTTACTTCTGCCTTTATAGCCTGTAAAGGAAATGTAGTAGTGTACATAGCACATGTACTACAGCATTACTATGCGTAGCTTAAATACTGAGACCAAAAGGGAGGGGCGAATTATGCCTGCCTAACCTACAAAAAAATAAAATATTTTGTATTTTATGTACAGTAATCAGAGTAACCTTCATAATTTTATTGAATTAGGTGCATATTTTGCCATAAAAGCAAAATGATGCTAGTGATCTATTTTATTCAAGGTGGGTACTACCTACCTTGCCTACCTAGGCGGCACATCCCTGTTTAATATACAACTAGATCCTGACTAAGATGCTGGGGAGAGGGAATTGTTACATTTTTATAATATGCTTATGAACATTTGGGTATATAATATGTTTTTGCATTGTTATTAGAGTGCATAAGAACATATGAAGATTAAAGTTGAAGAAAAAAATAGGAAAAAAAAGAAAAGCAGTGAGGAATATTAAAAATGAAAAGAAATAAGAAAACTACAAAAACACTCACATCTTCTTAATCTTCATATGCACATTTTCATTCTTTTCCACACTACACATACCGAACTAACTCTACACATACATTTGTTTGTATGGGCTCAATGAGTAAACTAACACATGTTTAAATGCAAGACTTAGATAGAAAGATGCATATTTAAAAATATGCAAGAATAAATATGTTATACATTAAGGCAACGGTGGAATAAATTGAGCAGTATGAGTGAGGAGTAAAGAATAAATAGTAAAAGATAAAAGCTAAAAGGCAATATATATGATGAAAAATTTATTTTATCTAACGAAAAAATGTATGAAATAAAAATGTGATAAAAAATCAAAGAGATATAAGAATCATAAACTAAGATTGATTAAAAAATAGACTGGAAATGAGATTGATTATAAAAGGTGAAGGTAAAATAAAGCAAAATAGATTGAAAATGAATCTAAAATGACCTAAGTGAATCAAAATAAGAGTAAAAATGAACTGGCACTAACAGAGCACTGATCTGGTAACCAAAACAGTACAAAGTAAAGGTGTTGCTTGGATGGACATGCAGAGTAACCAAAAAATGACAAGACTTCTTCAGAAAAAGTTTGCAATATAAAGATGATCATAAAGCTTCACTGTTTTTTTTTGTTTTTTTTTTATCTATTTTTACACTTATCAGACTCTAAACATAGATTGTTTTAATCAGCTGGATATATATCTACAGGATGGGATACCATAAATATTATCTTCCTTAAGTGATAACTATTGATGTTCTTAGCTAAGACCAAGCTGTTATACCTAGCATTCAATGACTTGGAGAAGGGTTTTGACAAGGTGCTATGCTTCCTAGGGAAAATAGATGAGAGATGTGCTCATATTATGTATTAAGGTGATTTATAGCAGGACATAGGTATTTTTTTTGTGTGTGTGTGTATGTATGTGTGTGGAAGTGGGGATGTTTGCAAGAATTTTATTACTCTGACCCAAGATTTAAGCTGGAAAAAATTTTGCTGCAAGATCTGCATTTTCTCAATTTGGCAAAACAATGAAATCTAGAAGTGAAACTTCCATGGTGATATGGCTGTGAATAACATAGTTTGTTTTTTGTGTTTTTTCTTTTATTTGCTTGGTCTGAAGGAAGGTATAGTGCCAAACATGGCATCTACAGGCCCTCTGAGATGAGTAAGATTTATGGCATTAATGTTCCTCTTGAAAAATTGCAAAATAACACCTACAGGAAAAACATGAGTAAATAGGATGTTCCAGAGAGCTGATGGTTTTGGAAGGAATAACTGAGCTCAGTGGTTACTGAAGGTGGTTTAGACACAACCAGAGCGATGAGGAGAAGGTAAAACGAGTGAGAAGATAATGTATGAATGGAGGTGATATGAACCCAGTCACCTGTAAGGAGCAGAGGCCATTATAATAGTAGTAAAAAAGGCAGAGACAGGAGATAGTACACTTATAGGCCAGAAACTCGAGCATTTCTGAGAGTGATCAAGTAATTCTGAACAGGTGGTGAGTTGTTTCCCTAATAAACCAGATATACTTTGACAAAGCAGCTTTGACAGCTAAAACATTATACACCCGAACATTCACATGCAAATACAAGAATACGACTCCCCAGTAACCAATCAAGATCCATAATTATATTTAAGCATTTTCAGGGAATGGATATGGAGAAAGCTATTATATTCATTGAAACATTCATTGCTGGCCAAAAATCAGAAATGAGAAACTCAGAGTAATGTTAAGTGAGGTTTCCAGCTTACAATAACAGGATAAAATTCTTACAAAACATATCAAGTACTCTTTTTCTTGTTTGTGTAATTTGTGCCAGAACATATGTTGTTTTGTTTTTGTTTTTTATGCCAGCACAAGGTAAACAAAAGTGGGACATTCAAATAGAAACACCTCATAATATTTAATCTGATGTAGTGATTTTCACTTATTCCAATATCCACTTTGCAATTTGAATCTCACAAGATTAATGAAATAAGTGTCAGAATATGAAACCTAGTATTGATGAAAATAACTGAAACCCATGACAACAATGCCCCAACATTGCTGAAGCCCAATGATTGAAACCAATATAATAATAAATGAATATAATACCCAATGGCAACTGTCCATTGTATATATGCATAATACAACATGGAAACCAAACCTACCAGAATATAAAGACACAATCAGAGCTTACAATATTAATATTAGTAACTTGCATATCAAAGATTCTATCCTAATAAAGTGCTTAAAATTATATAACAACCAATAACTATGGTTTGTTTAGTGGTTACCAGTTAGATATGGCTACGTTTTAATATAACATTGAAAAATATTTTATTCATAAAATTGAATTTATTCCTTCAAAGACAGAAGGTAAAATATTTTGATTCTGTATTTTTTTAGTACAACTGAATTTTACTTTTTATCTATCTATCTATCTATCTAT
The DNA here is from genome assembly GCF_046866305.1 of Octopus bimaculoides. NCBI lineage: Eukaryota > Metazoa > Mollusca > Cephalopoda > Octopoda > Octopodidae > Octopus > Octopus bimaculoides. Next base: position 40,693,150 of record NC_142931.1, on the reverse strand, counting down.
CTATCTATCTATGTGTGTGTGTGTCTGTGTGTGTGTGTGCATGCACCTGAATATATTTGCTTATATGCATTTTATAAGTCAAGAGATAATTCATTTTTTAGTAGTTTTCATTTATGTTTTATCTTAGCATTTGATCTTTTAAGAGTAACTGGTTAAATATCAGGCAAAAACCACTAATCTGGAATTCCAATATATTTCTCTCTCTCTCTCTCTCTCTCTCCCATAAATCCTTACATCCACATTGTCTCCATATCTTACTAACCAAGTGAAAATATACCAGTATTTTTATGAATAAAAATTTATCCCTAAATGTTCAGTCACTATTGTTACTATGTATACTAACATGTGCTATGTCTATATTTCACATGTAAGCTCATTGTACTTTATAATCTAACTATTAATATCTTTTTCTTACATTCTGAAACCATATGTTATGGCAATTACAGATTATAGTCAAACATTATCTTATTTGATTTTTCTATAAATACCATATCTGATTACCTGGTTTGAACTTTCATGTCTTTTTGTGAACTGAAGTCCTAGAGTAGTTTTATTATACTTCTGCTCATTTATCATTACAAGACAAAATGTACCTTCACCAAAATTCCAGTACATAGGTGATCAATTTATGTTATTTTCAAGTCATTGCTAGTTTTCAATGATTTCAGTGATGAATTCAGCATGGAAATAGGGATCCATTAAGATTCATAATTATAGTACAGGCCATCAACAGAGGAGTTTAATACTGACTATCCATGGAAACTCCTATATGCTGATGACCTAGTTTTCATAGCTGAATCTGTAGAGGAATTAGAGGGAAAATTCCAAACATGGAAGCTACACCTAGAACCAAGCGGTCTTAAAGTAAACTTAGCAAAGATGGAGGTTTTAGTATTTAGGTAAGAAGAGAGAACCCTGGTAACTTCTTGGATATGGCCAAGCTTAATATGCAGAAAAAAAACAGGTATATAACCTACACTGTGTGTGTGTGTGTGTGTGTGTGTGTGTGTGTGTGTGTGTGTGTGTGTGTACACACACACACACGCATGCAAGAGGCTCCTCACATTGGTAGTTGTAAGCAAGTGTCACTGACATTCAGACTGTCTTTCACTTTCAACCAGCTGTACAAACATGTCCAACCATAGAAAATCTGTGCAAGTATAACCTGCCATATGCAATCTATCTCAACAAGTTCCATCTGACCCATGCACCAAGTAAAAGTAGATGTTAAATCGTTGATGGCAAGGATGATATAGATTAGATATTCACAGCTACAAGAAAACCACTATTCAAAGAAGTATGCAAAACACTTTCTGATGTACAGATGATTTATTTATTTAGAGTTAACTTGGCAAAGAGATTGTCTGTTTTCAATAATAATGCAATTTTACAATTATGAGCAATTGTTATAGATTACATGAATATTTTAAAAGGACAAGCCGTCTCTAAGATTAACTCAAAAACAATAAATATACACACATATACACAATATATATATATATATATATATATATATATATATATATATATATATATATATATATATATATATAACTTTTATTCCTTTTATCTCTTACTTGTTTCAGTCATTGAACTGCATCCATGCTGGGGCACTGCCTTGCAGGGTTTTAGTCAAATAAATTCACCTCAGTACTTATTTTTTAAACCAGGTAATTATTCTATCAGTCTCTTTTACCAAACCACTAAGTTACAGGAATGTAAACAAACTAACAACCGTTATCAAGTATTGGTAGGGGACAAACACAAACAAAAAGACACACACACACACACAAATAGATATATATACATATGAATACAACTGACTTCTTTCAGTTTCTGTCTACCAAATTCATTAACAAGGTTTTGGTTGACTTGCTCAAGGTACCTCAGAGTGAGACTGAACCCAAGATCACATGGCTGGGAAACAAGCTTCATAACCACACAGCCACACCTACACACACACACACACACACACACAAGGCGGCGAGCTGGCAGAAACATTAGCACGCCGGGCGAAATGCTTAGCGGTATTTCGTTTGCCGCTACGTTCTGAGTTCAAATTCCGCCGAGGTCGACTTTGCCTTTCATCCTTTCGGGGTCGATTAAATAAGTACCAGTTACGCACTGGGGTCGATATAATCGACTTAATCCGTTTGTCTGTCTTTATTTGTCCCCTCTGTGTGTAGCCTCTTGTGGGTAGTAAAGAAATAACACACATATGTGTGTGTGTGCATATTCTGTTGCTATCATAAAAATTCAATATGTAGCAAAATATATTACAAATATTTCAACTTTTTTTTATATTGTTGATACTGAATGAAAGATGACTTTTCTTATTAATAATAGAAAGGCTTTAACAAATACCAAAGGTAGATTAAACATTCTTTCTAAAGCTACTAATGTAACCATAAAAATGAGAGTGGCACTTTTTGTCAATTACCCTAAGTAATAAATATTTTGTTTAGAAGTGTACACAATGCCACCCTCAGAATTTATATCAAGACATTTGGATCAGTAATTCAATCCTCATGTCTAATCAACAAAATAACTGATTAACCATTGATAGAATTTTATAAAGCAAACCAAATGATTTAGGAAACAATGAAATATTTTTAAAGATTTAAAAAAAAATCCCCATTTAAACGCTGCTTTATTTATGAACTAGCAGAAATACCCGGCGTTGCCCGGGTTAAAGAGAATAATGAAATCTAAAAACGCCGTCTAGACTACGCATCATCTTTATATATAGAGATGTATATACACACACGCACCCAAACACACGTATATATATGTATATCAATATAAATATATGAAAGTCAATGAAGTTTTGTAAAAGAAGGTGATCATGTACATACTTTCTTGCTGCTGTGATTATAACACCTCATTGTAAACTATGTTCCTTGTTTTCCCTTGTGGAGCATATACAAATAGGTTTTTTGTTGCTGCCCACTCTTGAGCAGCCAACATACAGTTGTCCATGTGAGAAGAAGGGCTCTTCCAAGAGAAGACCAGCTACAGACAGTGTTTGACCCTGATATTTGTTTATGGACATGGCAAAAGTCACACGAAGGGGGAATTGTAGTCTTCTGAATGTAAAAGGAATGTCTGCTCCTGATGGAGTAAGAGGAATTCTTGGAATAAAGACGTCATCCCCTTTTGCACATCCAGAAAGAATGGTAGCCTCGATAACATGTGACATCATTTTCTAAATAATGCTCATCTGTTATGTTCGGGTTAAAATTTCATCAACATCAAAAATATATGAATTTTCATGGGAGTTATGGCCGTTATGCAAAGAATATAATTTCCAAATTTCATAAAGATCCATTCAGTACTTTTGACGTAATTTTGGATAAAAAAACAAATGACTAATGTGTGTGTTTGTGTGCATGTGTATGTGTGTGTGATGGGTGTATATATGTATAGATATCTGTATGCATGTATATATGTATATATGTGTACATATTACATGTACATCTATATATATATATACATCTACACATATGTATACATATACATGTATGTATAGATCTATATATATATATACATATACGTGTACATCTATATGTATACATATACATCTCTCTCTCTCTCTCTCTCTTTCTCTCTCTCTCTCTCTCTCTCTTTCTCTCTCTCTCTTTCTTTCTCTCTCTCTCTCTCTTTCTCTCTCTTTCTCTCTCTCTGAAAGTATCTGTCATTACAGTATCGAAATGGTGTACATATACATGTATATGTATATGTATACATATACATCTCTCTCTCTCTCTCTTTTTGTCTCTCTCTTTCTCTCTTTCTCTCTCTGTGAAAGTATCTGTCACTACAGTATCGAAATGTGATTGTTTCAGTTAGTGGAATAATTCCATTTTTAAAGTGAAAGTATTTGACATGAGTGTTTTTGTTTCACTTTTGACACGTAATACTTAAATAGTGGAGGAGATATTATGTTGCCGTGTGCTCGAATTCTGCAAGAAGTTAATAATTTTTTTTGACTAAAACACAACTGGAACCCTAAGTAAGGCATGTGTAAAATTTGAATGAAATTGGTTGCGTAGTTCTCGAGTTTTAGGGATTCACACAGACAGACAGACAGACAGACAGACAGACAGACAGGCAGACAGACAGACAGACTGACTGACAGACTGACTGACAGACTGACTGACAGGCTGACTGACAGGCTGACAGACAGGCTGACAGACAGACAGACAGACAGACAGACAGACAGACAGACTGACTGACTGACTGACTGACTGACTGACAGGCAGACAGGCAGACAGGCAGACAGACAGACAGACAGACAGACAGACAGACAGACAGACAGACAGACAGACAGACAGACAGACAGACAGACAGACAGACAGACATTCTCATTTTTATATATATAGATAAAGATAATATAATTAGAGATCTATGTCTGCAGAAAAAAAAAATGTAAAATCAGGATTGTCACAGCTGAAATACCACTGACCATAGCTCTACATGACCAAAGCTGACCTGAGGTTAAGCAACATCTAAAGTAACTAATCATATTATAGAGAATTAGGATTGATCATTTTTTTTTTCTTTTCCTTTCTTTATTTTTTAAATAAAATATCTAAAACTATGTGTTTGGTTAAATATGTAAGAAAATAACTTTTCTCGTTTATAGAAATTATCAATACATTCTGTAGTGAAATTAGAATGAATACACCAAATCCTACCAACTACAACACGGAAAGGAAACTTTCTATGTAGCCACCCTGCTAAAAATCACAGCTAAATTCTTTCAAATCACACCCTACCATCTTAAAAAATTTGGAAGGGCAACATTACCCTACATATAACAAAAAGGACATGATAGTGATGACGGAAGGGCTTTGGCTGTAGGTACTGACAGTCATAACTGACCTGTGGCTAAACAACAACTAAAACCAACTGAATAGCAGAGGAAGCAACTAAATCCTATACATATGAGGGTGGGATGAAAAGTTCAGAGGCTGACCATGAAGGAATGATGCTAGACTTGTGAAATCTTGCATGCATTAATTTCAACCCTTCTTATTGATAACAGAATTGTTTCTTTCCAGGTAAACAACATATCATGAAAATGGACAAAATTTGGTATTGTGGTGTTATCAAGGGTCTGCAGAAAAGAAGGTTTCGCCCCCAAGGACATTCATGCTGACATGGTTACTACATTAGGGGATGACAATCCAACTTTATCAACAGTGCAAAAGTGGGCAGCTGAATTTAGGAGGAGAAGGGGGAGTCTTGAAGATGACCCAAGGTTTGGACGTTCTGCAACTGCCACCACTGACAAAAACATTGATCATGTTCATCACATGGTGATGGATGACAGACGACTGACCGTAAATCAAATACCCAATGCTACTAGCATATCCCTTGAGAGAGTTGAAAATATTTTGAACAATGAATTTGGCATGATGAAGGCTTTTGCCAGGTGGGTGCCACTTCTGACACCCGATCAAAAGTGCATCAGGCTGATCCCATCACAGGAAAATCTGTTCAATGTCTGTCTGCTTTAGCATAGTTTCTACAGCTGGAAGCCAGTCTTAATGCCAACCACTTTACTGAGTGTAGTGGGTTCTTTTTCATAGTGCCAGCACCAGTGAAGATCGATCACCTTTATAACTTGTAAGACTAAGAGCCTAAAGTGACCCCCTATAACTGAGGGAGAATAGAAGATAGAGGGTACAATGATTCTGGGTGGAATGATAAGGGAAGCTAAGTAAGATGAGTGGAGCAGATTTATAGTTGCAACAGAGTGTTAGTGGAGGGATTAGCTGATTAAATAATAACTGGAGAAGAGAGTATGGCAGGAGAACAAATGAAGAGATTGGATTAATATCAAAGATTGTTGAGAAAAGTAGGAACAGTGGAAAAGTGACAGAAAGGGTTATGTAGAGAGAGCTTTAGGACTATTCTACATTATTAGGGAAAATATGGATAGGTGTGAGAGATAGAGATGAGAAAGGGAGCAACAGACTAGGACAGTGAGGAATCTTGAGAGAATCACTGAAAGAAAAAGAGGTGTGGAAGGTTGTGGAGGGGTAAGCTAGAGGGAGAAGGGAAAGATAAGAGGTAGGTGTTGAGGAGGTAGTGAAGCTGTGGGGAGAGGACAATGCGAAAAAATATGGCACAAAGTTGGGGAGCAGTGACTGGGCGCAATGAGAGCAATGAGGGAAAGAGAACCTGAAGGGTACTGTCGAAGTTGAGGGGGAAAGAAAGCGCAGTGTGAATACCACAGTGAAAGCACCTGTAGAGAGAGGATGAGAAAATAGAGTAGTGGAGAGAGCAGTGGGTGGGTGCAGTGAGAGAAAGAAAAGCTAGAGGGTACCTAAAGGTGTAAAGATGGATAGTGAGATAACGGTAAAGAGATGAGTTGGATGACAATAAAGGTAACCCAAGAGAGTGTGCCAGTTGAACAAATGTAACAGCAGAACAAATCATCAACATCATCATCATCCTCAAACATCCGTTGTTCATGTTCCTATAGGTTGGATGGTTTGACCAAGGTTGGCAAGCTGGAAGGTTGCACCAGACTCCAGTCTGATTTAGCATAGTTTCTACAGCTGGATGCCCTTCCTAATGCCAACCACTCCAAGAGTGTAATGGGTGCTTTTACATGCCACCAGCACAGGTGCCATTTGTGTGACACCAGTATCTGCTACAACTACGATTTTACTTGGCTTGATGGGCCTTCTTCTCAAGCACAGCATAATGCCAAAGGTCCCAATCATTCACCATTGCCTCTCTGAGGCACAACACTCGAAAGGTGCTTGTCACATGCCACCAGCATTGGCCACCTTCCCTCTATAAGACCCAACACTTGAAAAGTGCTTTTTACATGCCACAAGCACAGGTGCCAGTTGTGTGACACCAGCATTGGCCACGACTACGATTTCACTTGACAGGTCTTCTCAAGCATAGCATATCACCAAAGGTTTCAGTCATTAGTCATTGCCTCTGTGAGGCTCAAAGTTTGAAGATCATGCTTCACCATCTCGTCCCATGTCTTCCTGGGTCTACCTCTACCACAGGTTCCCTCCATAGTTAGAGATCGGCACTTTACACAGTTGTCCTCGTCCAAATGCATCACATGACCATACCAGCACAGTCGTCTCTCTTGCACACCACCCCTGATGCCTCTTACGCCCATCTTTTGTCTCAAGATGCTTATACTCTGTCATACATGCACACTGACATTGCACATCCAGTGAAGCCTACATATGTCCTCAGCTGTCACAGCCCATGTTTCACTGCCATGTAGCATAGTTGTTCACACACAGGTATCAAAATAGATGTGAGGCTATAGTAATTAAGAGATGGAAATTGGGGAGAGAGGTGAGTGTAAGGATACAGAGTGAAATGGAGAGAACCAGCACACAACATTAAACAAATGACAACACCCTTCAAGACATTAACCATTTACCCAATTAAAACCCAATAAGGAAAGTCTACAGATAGTTGTTTGACTTGCAAGAAGCAGCAGCAAATCTCCCTCAGATCATAACATTTTGAAAAGGTTGGATGTTTCCTCTTGAACATCATAGACCTGTTCTCTTAAGGCTGACTTATGAATAAACAGCAACAACAAAACCAACTGTGAACCAAAGCAGGAGCTGCTACATGGTTACTTGTCTTGCTGCAGATAGCAGCCACTTCTTCTTCAAATCATACTACAGTCTTAAAAAATAGGCAGATATTAGAAAATAAGCTTGGGAAAAAAAAAAGCACATGATCATAGCTGCAAGAACCAATGATTATAGGTCTGCTGTATTAATATTAACTTATGGCTAAACAATAAGTAAAGCAACTACCCACTACAAATTATGATCAACTCATTAAATTTCTTTGCACACTTTCTAGGTATATATTTGATTAAACATATATGAACGAAGAGCTAATAGTTCCAGGTTCAGTCCCACTGCATGCGACCTTGAACTATAGCCTTCTACTATAGCCTCAGGCTAACCAAAGCCTTGTGAGTGCATTTGGTAGACGGAAACTGAAATAAGCCCATTGCACATATATCTATGTGTATGTGCCCTTGTTTGCCCCCCACCACAGTTTGACAACTACATCCCAGTAATGCAGTGGTTTGACAAAAGAGACCAATAGAATAAATACTAGGCTTAAAAATGAAGTCCTGGGGTCGATTCATTTGGTTAAAATTCAAGGTGGTGCCCTGGCATGGCAACAATCTAATGACTGAAGCAAGTAAAAGATAACAGATATATATATCATCATCATCATCATCATCATCGTTTAACGTCCGCTTTCCATGCTAGCATGGGTTGGACGATTTGACTGAGGACTGGTGAAACCGGATGGCAACACCAGGCTCCAGTCTGATTTGGCAGAGTTTCTACAGCTGGATGCCCTTCCTAACGCCAACCACTCAGAGAGTGTAGTGGGTGCTTTTACGTGTCACCCGCACGAAAACGGCCACGCTCGAAATGGTGTCTTTTATGTGCCACCCGCACAAGCCAGTCCAGGGGCACTGGCAACGATCTCGCTCGAAAATCCTACAGGAGCCAGTCAGGCGGTACTGGCAACGGCCACGCTCAAAATGGTGCATCTCATGTGCCACCCGCACAAGAACCAGTCCAGGGGCACTGGCAACGATCTTACTTGGCTTGCCGGGTCTTCTCACGCACAGCCCATTTCCAAAGGTCTCGGTCCGTAGTCATCGCCTCGGTGAGGCCCAATATATAGATATATATATATATATATATATATATATATATATGCCAAAACAGACAGCGAAGCATGGTGCAGTCTTCTGCCTAGCTAGCTCGTGTCACAACGTCCAATCCATGCCACCATGGTAAGTGAACATTAAGTGATGATGATGATATAACACCATCTTCTTTATATTCTACATGACTACATGTGTGAACTACATTACCTACATTCAATGCAAGATGTTGAAAAATGCAATTTCAGTGAACATATATGCATGAAAAAAATATTTAACACAAGTCATAACACAATAAAATATACTAAACAATCAAAATCAACAAACTCACATACCACACAAAACTAACTACCTTAACAGGCAGCAACTTTTGCTCAACAAACCCAACCAATTCATTCACATGCAAAACAGTTCTTCAGATTTTATTCCGCACCTACTCATTACATTTCAACATACTAATACAATAATACCAGCAAAAGCGCATTTTTAAAATAAAAAGTAACTCCCAATGGGACAATATTCAGAAAGAAACCAGATCTAAATTTATACTTACTCTACAACAGATCTAAAATTACCTGCTGACAAGCAAGGACACACATTCAGTAAAGCAGTTCAGAAGCCACTTGAGAAAAAGAAAATTTTATGATAACCTCACAGACTGAAAAAATATATACAATTACAGAGAAAACTAAATAGAGAAATAAATAAAAACATTATCAAACCCAGGAAAGTAAGCCTAATTGACAACAGCAAATTATAGTAATTAGTAGAATCAGCAAATTTGACAATAAATGTTTCACATGCTACAATAGTAATTCCCAACATCATTTTCACACACTAAAAACTGTTGAACTCCCTAATTAAAGATCTAAAGCAAAAACATGAAACACTACATAAACATTTCCCATCAAGATTACTACCAACCATCCTTTACTCCAAAACACAACATCACTTGTGAACTATAACACATGATAGTACATTTTACATACACCTAAAACAATTAGGACCAGCATCCAAGAGATCTATTCCTCTTCTATGAGCAATTTCAAAAATGCTAAAGAAATTAATCCTCAACTTTCACAGACAACACATATATATGTCAAGACGGATACCCTTAAATCCATATTGCACTGAGTTAACAAATGTCTCCAGTAAATCTTGCAGGAAGCATGCAGCATCTGAGTTTACTTTGCTTGTATCTGCAGCAGCCAGCAATACTAGATTGACTACCTCGTACCTTGAGTCTGACTAAACACAGCAGATCAAAGCTACTTAACCAGATCTATAATAGAAACTTGAAACCTGAGAGAATCAAAGAGATCAGTGATGAATAAGACTGAATTAAAATGTTAAGAGCATTTAAGAAAATTAGATAATCTGTTATCAACACTGATGGAGGTCAATGACTTGAGAGAAATCTCAGGATTTATTTTAAAGAAAAAAAAGGTTTAGAAAGTTTCTGCCTTTGCTATTGATTAAAAAATCCAAAAGAATATTATCATATACATTTGGAATAATATAGTAAAACTAAAATCTGAAAGAGAAAATTGTACAGAATAGATTTTTGGAATTGATAGAGTAAAGCAAAATCTGACAAAATCAAAACATTAGAGGGTGCTTATCATCATCATCATCATCATCAACATTTGACATCCATTTTCCATGCTGGCATGGGTTGGACAGCTTGACAGGAACTGGCAAGGTCAAGAGCCACACCAGGTTCCAAGTCTGTTTTGGCATGGTTTCTACAGTTGGGTGCCCTTACTAGTGCCAACCACTCTACTGAGTGTACTGGGTGTTTTTTACATGGTTTTAGGATATCAAGAGAATTGCTTAAGAGAACTAAAATTCAAAAACCCCACTTGTTTCAGTCATTTGACAGCGGCCATGCTGGAGCACCGCCTTTAGTCGAGAAAATTGACCCCAGGACTTATTCTTTGTCAGCCTAGTACTTATTCTATCAATCTCTTTTTTCCGAACCGCTAGGTTACAGGGACGTAAACACACCACCATTGGTTGTCAAGCGATGGTGGGGGGGGGGGGGAACACAGACACACACACACACACACACACATATATATATATATATATATATATATATATATATATATATATATATTCGACGGGCTTCTTTCAGTTTCCGTCTACCAAATCCACTCACAAGGCTTTGGTCAGCCCAAGGCTATAGTAGAAGACACTTGCCCAAGGTGTCACGCAGTGGGACTGAACCTAGAACCTACTTACCACACAGCCACTCCTGTGCCTTGCAAATTTACATTCAGTTTTATTTTGACTACCCAGTCAATTTGTTATTGGTAGCTTTATAACTGAGTCAGAAAAATTAAGCTTTCCATACAAGAGTACAGAACTTTAAACCCATCACACAGCATACTAAACACTGAATCATTACACCACCTGTCAGAGTTTCTCCCAAAACTTCTGATTCTGTTAGTCCATGAGGATTTACATTTCAGAGAGATTATCAAGTGGAACAGCAAGAAAAACAACTCAGCTGTTGGTATAAGCCAAATACCACTCTGAGGTATTTGTGAAATTGTCACTTTTGATACAGTGACAATCAGACTGGTGCTCCAGCATTGCCTGTGACGGCCAAAACAAAATAAAAAACAGATTTAGATTAAAGAAAACTTGCTTACTATACATAATGCTGGAGAGGGGAAAGTTATAAAGAATCTGTTCACTTCATGTTAGAATGTAACGATATAACAGAAAAGGATGACTATAGTGAAAACCTTCAGATCACGTTTTTAATATATTTCAAATATAGTCAAAATAACTATTGTTTAAGAAAAGTGTGATAGTATTTTGTTCAATCTACAGACGGTGAAGTATAAGGCTGGTTGTTCAAGAACCATAGACAAACATTTTGAAACCTAATCTAAAACAGTGAAATTCTATATCGACACATGATTTTCTTTGAAAATATTACAGGAATTTTTTTTTAATGTGAAAGCAGCCTTAGAATCTAAAAGCTTTAACAGATAGTAAATATGCATTAAAAAATTCTCGTGCATATAATGGATGGAAAGAAAGGCAAGAAGAATTACGCGCTGTGTGTGTGTGTATGTGTGTGTATGTATATATATATATATATATATATATATATATATATATATATATATATATATATATATAATACGATGCCGAAAATTAGAAGATAGAAAATGTTTTTAAAAAAACCTCTCCTTTTCGTTGGTAATGAAATCTAGCGAGTAAGATTTCCCAAGGCTAAAATTTTAATGAGTGTGACTAAATAATAAAATAAAATTCACTTGATAATCTAAAAACGAGCAGTACAGAAAGAGATACAATAACAGAAATCTGTGAAACCAATAAATACCAACGGCAGATATGATTGTACTGATAAATACATACCTAAACAAAATATAGCTGAATGAAGTGCATCGTTCATTGACCACAGAATTAGTTACAAATCAATTTACTTGTTGTATCGAACGACAACGAAGCTTTAAAAAGACCTTTTATGTTGTTTACCCACAAAAGAGAAGACCCAGGATCAAGGTGTTCCTGTCGTAACCATTCCACCTCCATCCCTTATTAAGATAGTGTATCTACAACCACCTTAACCAATGTCTCCTTTTTCTGGGGTTTTTTTTTGTTTTTGAGACGACAGGGTGATTTAAGGAAGTATTGGCTGCCATTTCTAGCAGATCGAGCGTCCACAAAGAGGCCTCTCTTTTGGCATAAGAAAATTATTGTTTCTCTTCATGTTAACCGTGATCAAGACCTATGTCGAAGATATTCCTGCCTTGACACTGTACTTTAAGGAGTATCTCTAACTGCATTATCTAATGTGTCCTTCACCTTTTTCCTTTTTAAATGGAGACGGGGAATAGTAATTTGAGGGATATTTGGATAACTGTAGTTGGTTGAGCGACCACAAACAATCTTTATAAGATCGAAGAATTGTTATATTGCAAAGAGATGGTGCTTCGGAACCGGTGTGGAGTGGAGCAAATTAGATTCTACGAGAGTTTAGCATTATAAAGTTTAAAGAAACAGCAAAACTATTAACCAGAGAAATTTGAAATATAATCAATAGTTGTAACTCGGTTATAGTATTTTTTTGTCTTGCATGCTAGCATGTTTTATATAAAAATTATTTAATTTCGTTATGATAATGAAACAATCTATCGTCTAAAGAATGAAAGAACAAATTATTGTTTAAAAGAATCCTAAAAGAAAAGAAAAATTCAAAATTATGTTGTCATTGAAAATCTATTTTCTTATACTTTAACGATAGCGATCTAATCCGCTTATTAGTGGTCAGATTGAACCAGCATGTGAAGTGGCAGACGGATAATAGACACGTTAAAGAGCCCGAAATAAATAAGTACTTGAAGGTATCTAATTATGCGCCTCGTTATTCAGAATTTAAATTTCATAAACCTTGAACTACCTATGTAGCTTTACAGTTTATTAATAAAGAAATACCAATAATATATTGTATCTATAAATGCCCCACATCCTCTTTGTAAACAGTGAAAGATCTGTCATCAAAAGAAATCGTTTTTTTCTTTTTTAAGACTTGTTTGGTCTTTAAATTTATCAACATTGACAACTGCTATCCTGAAGGTAAATATCAAACTATGTAACTGCTTGTTGAATAAGGACTTCTTATGTTTTCTTCCGAATTTAAGATTACATAATGAATTGGTAATCAGTATTATGTTTAAAAACCTCATTAGTCTCTCTCTCTCTCTCAATCTCTCCGAACGACATGTGTCCATTTTCACTTCTCACAGCAGATCAACTCATTGGAATTTAATTTTCTTTTACGTACTTTTATCTATAAATTACGTTTGGAACTATAGATTCTTCTAAATTAAAAAATAAATTTTAATAAGAACAGAAAGAGAAAGCATAATTAAGATGAAGAAAAAGACTGCATCTTAAGAAGGCGAAAACAAACATTCCAACATCCCAGGTGATAAACATTCTATTCAGCATCTGCGATAAGTCGTCAGTTTGGTTGTCAATAGCAACACACAACGACTCTACTCTTTCAAAATAAATAACTTAAGACGACGAAATGAGTATAAAACAGTCAACATATTAAGCGATATTAAGCTTTTACTGTAAGAAGCTGTATATTTAATTGTATATATACATGAAATATGAAGCACATAGCATCATCCGAACACTTAATTTAATCACACAGGTGTTGGATAGATTGTTTACGCCCCCTAACTATTTAGGTAAAGGAGTCAGGTATCTAACGATAACGGAAATTGAAAGTACTTATATACAAAAAGTCACAGATATATAAAATATTGCATGTTAAATTACATACGTAACGTTGGGGATGATGTCTCAACTTTTGTTCGTTCAAAATTTCCCGGATTCGAAAAATAATCTCGCAATCTGGGTAGTTCACGTCCGGATTCAACCAGCTCAGTGTGTAACTCCAGAGCAGTAAGAACAAAATTATCGCGTAAGAGCTTTACAGCAATATTATCCCAAGAAATATCTGTACAGTCAGAACTAGGAGACTTTTCTGAAGCTTTTTCTTCAAGTTCGTTTTCAATAAAATCTCCATCGTCCTCTACGAACGGATTAGAATTAGAACCATCCGCCATTTTGAGTTATGATTTATGCAATGCATTTTGCTTATATTTTGTTTCGGATTTTGTAAATTTAAAGTTATTTATTAACAGAACCAGTTATTAATTTGTTTTTAAATATTTATAGTTATTGAGAAAGTTTAAATAACTACTATATAAATTCGTGTTTATTTCCAACTCTACTTGTTTTGTCACGTGATCAAAGCGCGGGAAAATTATTGTTAGATCTTCTTGTGGAATGTTTTGTGTATTATTTTCCTCTTAACCATGGAAGCGAAACAATCGACTCTCACTAACTATTACAATGCTCGAAAAAAAAGCATTCAGACAAAATTAGTTCAAGATAAATCTGTGAATGAAAACACTGTAGCGAAAAAGTTAACCAAAGAGAGTAAATTAACTCCTATTAAATCGAAAACTATATCTCGATCTAAAAGATACAACCCGACTCGAACTTCTGTCGTCGAATTACTTGATACTTGCAACGAACAAAGTACTAAATTGGAATCACCGAAAAGTAAGAATCAAATAAAACCCGAGACACCACCCTTCTGTAATAAGACCGAAGATAATCGACTCATTTGTTCCCCATCCAAAAGAAAACATACAGATAGCTTGTCTGACCAAAGGACTCCTGAATCAAATAATGAATTTGCAGTTATCAAACTTACTAAATCGGCACGGAAGCGTTTACCTTTATTTGACGAAAAAGATAAGGAAACAGAGCCAATTGAATTACCAGAAGGAAAAACCAAAGATATCGAATCTGTACAGTATTTCATGTTTTTTCTTTCTTTTGTTTTATAGCATAGATTTACCGATTTATGTATCACACCATGACTTTATAAGTTATTCCATGTACTTCTGAATGATTAAGAAATAATGGTTATAATTGCAATAGAAATTGATTTCATAATAAAACTCACTTCAAATATTTTTAAGGGAGAATTCTATGACCATTTATTTAGATTTTTGTTTTTTTTTCAGAATCGTCATCTTATTTAGATTTTGTATTAAAACCTTAAGAACTACCTATAATAAATAAATGGGTACTACTAAAGCAGCACGGTCCCGAACGCGCAAGCTAGTCTTGAGTGGTCGATCCTAAACCCTATCCCGTGTTTAGGGTTAGGGTTAGAATCGACCACTCACGACTAGCTAGCGCGACTGCGCGTTCGGGACCGTGCTGCTTTAGTAGTACCTAATAAATGATATATTTCATTCATTTTCATTGAATATTGAAATCACAGCCTTATGACTAGTGAAGGTAAACAGTGTTATTTACAATGTACAGCTGTGAAAAGATGCAGAACACAGCACAGTGACTTCCTTTGTGTTGAGGGCATTAGAGTTCTAATTGTGGTGTCTTGAAGTAGAATTAATCAAGATTGAATGTGTAAATGCAGAACCTGTTGAAACTTAGTTTGTGCTTTCAATCCTGATTGCAACTTTTACCAAAAGTTGAAAATGGACCGAGCTACCCAGACATTCCATGGTCGGCATTCTTTCGTTTTATGATCACACATTGAAAGTAGAAAATGATTGTAAATAATTAGCATTGAAATTTTGAAAGAAAAGAACTTCAAACCTGAATTTAAGAAAAAATTGGGGGTGGAGATGGAGTATATGTAATCTGGGTATACCCCCCCACCCTTTAAATTTTTTTTTTTTTTTTACGGAATCCTATGTTTCAGACCATGGAGAATCCGATTCTGAAAAAAAATCTTTTTTAAATCTCAATTTTAAAATTTCGCCCCCCCCCCCCCCCCCCCCCCCCCCGGGTTTTTATATAGATCCACAGGGTAACCCTAACCCTCTCTACCAAATTGGGAATAAAATTTAATATTTTGTAGAGTTTTTTTGGGGTGGGCTGTAAAATTGTAAATTTCATTGTTGGAAACAGAAATTAGAAGAAACTTTGGGGGTGGGGGAATCTTTTCAAGGGTTGGTGTGTTGTGTATTCGACACGTCTACCTGGACATTTCTGGTTAGTGTCTATATTAACACTTTCATTGTAATCACAAATCGAAAGAATGCCAAAGAATCAGTGGCAGGGTCCATAGTTCACCAAGATTAACCTTTGTACTTTTATCCTTTTCTATGAAGATATTACAAAGGTTTTCAGGCATCTATAAGAACACTTTGTAAATGCATGTTCTTATTGCTGACTTTAATTATGTTAGGCTAAAATTTCGGACAAATGCTTCATATTTCATATTACTAAAACATTTTTTAGATAAAATGCACTTATTCTCATAAAACCCAAAGACGCTCTATGAACGAGCAATGTTCACATGCATCTTTCAGACTACAGCCAAACATGCCCTTACTGGTTAAGCATACTTTGATCACCAATTTTCTACTAATACTAGTTTCCTCTACCTACTATTAACAGCCTATATTCCTACAAATGATGAAAATAACTTAACTGAGGCTAAATCAATATATCTTAGTCTATGAAACGTACAACTCGGAACTATCATTGCTTAAATTACTTTGATACTCACAAAGGACAAATTATTTAATTGGAATCCCCAAAAGAGTTGACTAATACCTGAAACACCACAAAGTTAATCTACAGATTTGTTTTCCAGCCAAGAGAAAGCAAACATGCTTTGACTGGCCAAAGTAATTCATGGGGTGCATGTAGACCAGTAAGAATCCAAACAGTAAAATATCCCTTCTTAATATACCAGGCAGATTCGAACATGAATCTCTGATCACAGTTGTTTTTCGTTATCAGAGAACACCTCCCTTTAGACAATGTATATTTATAACACGTGATTCACCAATGTGAGAAGACTTTGAGACACAACAATTTGACTTCATTGTATGTTTCCTCAATCAAAAAGATAAGTCATATGATTTACTTGAAGAAAATGGAAGCAAAAACATCTATATCTTAACTAAACTCACTTGTAGCATTTCTACATTTCCCTTGATTCTATACCATATACTATTCCAACTTTGTAATAAATACTGGAGTTTACAATGTGCTATTTTTATGTTTTCTCCAACTTAACCCTTTTGATACCAAAACTACTCCTGTTACTATGGCACAAAACTTGGTTTAAAATGATCTAAATTGAAACCTCTGGTCAAAATTTTGTGCTTATTTTTAACCTAAACACTAGCTTAATGATGAGAAAAGTTATTTAACCAAATTCTACATTATTTTTCCAAATTAATTGAAACAAGCTGGCAGAAACGTTAGCATGCTGGGTGAAATACTTAGCAGTATTTCGTCTGTGTTTACATTCTGAGGTCAAATTCTGCCAAAGTCGACTTTGTCTTTCATCCTTTTGGGGTCAATAAATTAAGTACCAGCTGCATAATGGGGTTGATCTAATCGACTGGACCCCTCCCCAAAAATTTCATGCCTTGTGCCTAGAGTGGAAAAGAATATGTGTATGTGTAGGTGTTTGTTGTTAGGAAGGACATCCAGCCATAAAAATCATGCCAGTGCAGATACTGGAGCTTGGCACAGTTCTCTGGTTTGCCAGCAACTGTTTGACCTATGCCAGTATGGAAGACAGACATTAAATAATGATAGTGATATATATATATTGTTGTACTTGGGGATGGTCATATTGCCAGTTTAGCCAATAAAAACACACGCACTGTATATTTGGTGTTAATTTTTTTTTTTTTTTTTTTTTTTTTCAGCTTTATATTACATTAATCTTAATCTTAATCTTATTTCGGCCAGAGTTCTTTCGTCACACTTCTGTGACCTCATCAGTGGTCCTTTGTTTCCTTCTTTCTTATGTGTGTCTCACCTTGCTAACTATCAGCCATTTTGTATTTTGTAAAATAAAATACCCATTCTACACAGATAATAGAACTGTAACATCCAACATATATTTTTATTTTTATTCTTTTATTTCCCTTTATACTTCTTATATCTCTCCCTTTCCAAAATAACTTCTTATATTGAACTCTACTATTTCCCTCTATTTAACTCTCTCGTATCGTCTCTGTTGAAGGGATATCCTTCATATCTCTGAAACCACTGTAAGACTACCTTTCTCTTTATAAATGTCCTAGAAATTTCACACTGCCTTGACTTTGTTGTCTCATTTTCTTTAATTTATACATGCTCACACACAACCAGCATTAGACTCCTCACTCATACTATTATCAAACCAGAAGTTTAACTACGGTCCTTCTGTAGCACTTACATAGCCTTACCTGCATTTTGGGTCTTCTGGATACCAAAACCTCATATGTAGATAGACAGATATTGGTTTGTACACTTAATAGTCTGTTTGCATATGTGAATGTGCATGGCTCTGGGTTCAGTTCTACTGCATGGTGTTTTGGGCAAGTGTCTTCTACAGTTCCCAGGTCTACCAAGGCCTTATGAGTGGATTTGGTAGACAGAAACTGAAGGAAGCTAGTTGAGGGTTGGTAATAGGAAAGGCATCCAGCCATAGAAAATCTGCCTCAAATAAACTGCATCTGATCCATGCAAGCATGGAGAAATGGGCATTAAATGATGGTGATGTATATACACATGTATGCATGGAATATGGTGTATGTATATTTATTTTCACTTATGTTGTTTGTTAGTATAACTATATATTCTTACATCCCAGGCAATCTATATATTTGTTTGAATCTAAGAGCTTTGGAGGGATTCTGGCAATAGTGATTTTGCCCAAAACTTCAGTAAAGTCAGCCTATATTGTTTCGTGCCAAGCTGACTTAAATTACCAAAGGTGATTGTGCTGGCTTTTTGGGAATATGTTAAGAGAGTTAAGAAATGGGAATAATAATAAATAAAAGGTTTAACTAATATTATTTATGTTTGTCTTTATTGTTTTGAAATACAATTCTATATTTCTATGAAGAATTTAGATATTATGTATTAGTTGGAGTATTGTCTTCATCTTGATTGTTGCTTTTACTACCTTTCAGTTGTGTATGCTTCACCTTAGTGAATCACAACACACCTGACGAAGGTTGAAGCATACACTGCTGAAACAGTGAAAGCAACAATCAACGTGGTTTGTGACATCAAAGAAAAAATATTTTCATATTGATAAAATTTATCATTTATTTATCTCAACAGAATATTGAGGAGGAAAAAGAACTTGAAGACAGCAATTCCTGGGAATTAGAATTTCCTTTAGTGAGCAATATACCTAGGCCCATTTCTCCTTTGCCTGAAACTCCTCAAAAGTTACGAAGAATGCGGTCACAACAGATGTCTGTAAACAGCCAGACTACAGAATCTGCTTCAAATGACAGCAAAGAACTTCAAAAAGCAACAGATCCTGGAAAAACTAATCCAGTCAGACAGGTAGAGTTACGATTCCCCTGAATATTGATATTTAGTGTATTTATAACTGAAAATTATACATTGTACCTTGGCTTAATTGAGCTACATTCTAGAATTAAGAAATCAGGTACTATTATGAAATTTCACCAGGGCTCAATCTGCATTCAATCTTTATAAAATTAGCCCAGCATCATGAGATACTGCTAATCAAGAAACCAGATAGACTTGAACTGGTTACTGTCAATGAAACAATATCACTACATTGTCTAACTGATTATGCAAAATTTTATGAATTTATGTGCATTGTGAGTTCAAATATAATTTCAGTGGACATATATGGTCATATATTGCTGTGGTTTTTAGGACAACCACAACTATATCTGACCACATATGTTTAGTGATTTTTTGTTTGTTTTGTTGCTGTTTTCCGCTTACTATGCACTTAAAATTGTAAAATTTTTGCAATCAAAATTTAATTTATTTGGTTTATGATTCATTTAGCAACAGAATATACAGTTAAAGTTGAAGTTATATTAATTGTTTTTTATTATTTTTATAATAACTGTTCTGTACTGGAATAAGTGACATCTCCTAAATAATTTATATCTAATACAATTTACAACTTTCTACAATAATCCCTCAGAGCAACCCAGAATTGTGTATTGTAATATGATTATGATAAATGAAAAGGAAGTTATTTTCTAAAAACTAGAGGTCACAGTAACTTATGAGCCATGGCTGATAGGTAGAAAATTTGTGCTGACGTTTTCTTAGTTTCTTTAATCCATCATAATTTAGGCTAAGAAGGCAGCAATGTTCATATATGCTGAATGTTGTGGGTTCTTTCTCATCACCCTTGTTGAAAATTAACAAACTCTTTTGTGGCCGGTGACACGTAAAAGCACCTACTACACTCTCGGAGTGGTTGGCGTTAAGAAGGGCATCCAGCTGTAGAAATTCTGCCAAATTAGATTGGAGCCTGGAGTAGCCTTCGGGTTCCACCAGTCCTCAGTCAAATCGTCCAACCCATGCCAGCATGGAAAGCAGACATTAAACGATGATGATGATGATCCTAGTGTAAATAAACTTGTAAGAAAAGGATTGAAATTCTTATTTCCTATAACATTCCTACATTTTATCTTCTGGCTGGTTAATTACAATTATCTTCTTAACAGAGCTAAGTTCTAGAACAATGTTTTTACACAAGAGGCTCTTAACCTTAAGAACAAATTATAGGACATAATAAATACAATTCAAAAGCTTATGACATTGTAATTTTCATGCAAAAATAAAAAATTTCTTTTGTTGAAGTTCATCTAAAGATTTAGGTTTCATATCCAATTTATTCAAGCATTATTCCAATGTCTGCAAAATCTCATCTTTACTGCAATAAACTAGTTCATATTTTTATATTGAAGTAATGGTTTCTTTCAAAAATAACCAATATTTATTTGAACTCTTTCAGTTAAATTTAACACCAGAACAAGTCAAAATTGATCTCATGAAATGTAGCAAAGTGGAAGAACTGAAGAAGCAGTTACTGTTAATTAAGCAACTCAAAGCTGCAACAAAATCAAAAGAAAAACCTAAAAGCTCATCCTGTAAGACTCAACCTGAATTTGAAAAAGAGAAGTCTGACTTGGTTAACAAGTAAGTGAAATTTCTTGCTTAGTCTTCGGGCAGCTCTGAAGAATCAGACCATTACACTTTACACACCATTTTTTTTTATTTACTTTGTTACAGGATATCTAGGATTATATAATCCAGTGTGACTTGTTGCGCTTTATGAATTGGAAGGTGAGGGTGATTGACTGTTGTTTTTGTTGTTTAGCTCCCAGCCAACCTTGATAAAGCAGGACTCGATCAAATGTGTTCCAGCCATGACTGTCCTGTTCTTTTTATATAGGGCTACATGGACTACGTTATTCAATGCATCCTCTTTTTTATGACAGTAGTCAGTGATTTGAGAAAGATCTGACTTCTATTTCTAGCAGGTTGAGTGATTACATAGGTTTCCTCGTTGGCTAAGAATCAGTTTAAGCTTGTTAATTATCTGGCAGTGTGGTTAAGAGGTTTGCTTCACAATCATGTGGTTCCAGGTTCAGTCTCCCTGCACAGCACTTTCGGGAAGTGTCTACTATTGCCTGAGTTGATTATTGAATTTGGTACAAAGCTCATCATATATGTGGCACCCATGTTAGCAACATGTAAAAGATAGCCAGTACACTTTGTGAAGTGATTGGCATTAGGAAAGGCATCCAGCTGTAGAAACAAAAACAGGCTGGAGCCTGGTGCAGCTCTCTGGCTTACCAGTTCCAGTCAAACCTTCCAATCTATGCCAGCATGGAAAAAGGGTGCTAAATGATGATGATGTGTGTGTGTCTATGAGAATGTTTACTTACTGTGATCATATAAGCTATAGTCGTTGTTGTCATTTCCCTGTTAACAAACTGATTAGCAGCTCTGTGCTTTGAAGCTGTATGGAATGAAAATTTCCTTCACTTGAAAAGTAGGTAAGAGTTAGCAGCAAGAAGGACAGTTACAAAACAATGTTGTTTCATCTAATTCATGCTAGCATGAGTGAAAAAATAGTTTCATTTAAATCCTAGTTTGCTTCAAAATTTCTGTTTCTAATTAGCTATTTTGAAAACATACTTAAAAAGAACAAACAACAAAATGAAAAGGATTTTGGTGGGATGGAGGATAGCAAATATTAAACTATAAAACAATTTATATACCTAAAATATGACAACTTTGTTTTGTGTAGTTGTAATTCTTTTTAATTGAATAATATTTATCAAAATTTCAACATAATCTTCTGTTCCTTCTCATATCCCACAAAATATATTTTGATATATTTCTTATCCTCTTTGCTAAATTGTCATGTCTCTGTTACAGGACTCCTGCTTATAAACGATTCCAGCATCTTACTTTGCCAATACCACCTACACTCACACTCCCTTATTCCTATACAGTATTAGAGGAATTCTTTCAAAGAGTAGATGATGTTGTCCGCATGTTACACAACCGTTCAGAAGTTTGCACTTTTTCCAAGCTCAAAGATGCTGTTGAAAAAAGTCTTAAAAGGTGAATTTATTGAAATTAGTTTTATTTTAAATTCTGTACTAAATGTATTTTGGTTATCGTATTTCTTTCAGCTCCATTCTGAGGTCAAATCCCACCAAGGTCAGCTTTGCCTTTCACCCTTTCGAGGGTTGATAAAATAAAGTACCAAGTCGAGTGCTGGGTTAATACAATTTTCTTACTATCCACCCTCAAAATTGCTAATCTTGTGCCAAAATTAGAATTATTATTAAGGTAGTAAGCTGGAAGAATCATTAGTGTCTTTCTGCTAAATCCAACCTAGCCTTTCATCCCTCCAATGTTGATAGAATGACTACTGGCTAAGTACTGGGGGTCAGTGTTATGGACATCCCCTCCACCTAAAACTGTTGGCCTTGTCCCAAAACTTGAAGCAATTTATTGTTATTAAAAAAAAATATGCTTATTACCTCAGACCTACCGAAGGGGGAGGTATTGTTTTCAGTTGCGTTTGTCTCAAGAACCGCTGGATGGATTCGGATGAAACTTTCAGGGAGGTTTGACCTAGTGGCTGGCATGAACTGATTAAATTTTGAGATTAATCCGGTACCGGACAAGGATTCTGGATTATTCTTCCTGTTTTTTCACTTAATTTTTGAGAGCAGTCGGGTTCATTTTTAGTATTCTCGTTTGTGAGAGCAGTCAAGTTTATTTCAGATATTCTCATTTTAAAAATCATCTCTTGCTTAATCATTGAGAGGATGTTGGTGTTGCCTTGGCGGAGGTTTGCACACTCTGAGTGTTCTTGTTTATGTATCTTTACTGGCATATAATTTTTTTTTTTTTGATATATTTCAAGAAACAATTTCTTTTTTTTTTTTTTTTTTTTTTTTTTTTTTTTTTTTTTTTCCCCCAGCTGAATAGTGTATTTTTTTCTCTGAAAATAAAAAAAAATACTCTTCAGAAATGTATTTCATCTTATTCTCTATTAGATTCAATATCAATTAAAACAAACGTTTTGTATATTTTTCTCTTTGTATTCCCAGACATTTTAAGCAAGAAATTCTTGGTCAGATAAAAACTGTATACCCTGCTGCATATGAATTCAAACAAGAAAAAGGTCTTCCAAAACTTGGTTACAAATATCAAGGCTACCAACTGACTATCACTCCCCAATTTGAAGAATCAGGTATGGAGTATAGCAGTAAGCATAAATGACTATCCTCTTCTATTTTTTACTTGTTTCAGTCATTAGATTGCATCCATTCAGGGACACTGCCTTCAAGAATTTTTAGTCAAATCAATAAACTTAGTACTTTCTTTTTCCTTTTTTTTTTTTAGCCTAGTACTTATTCCATTGATCTCTTTTGCCAAGCTGCTGAGTTACAGACATAAACACACCATCACCAGTTGTCAAGCAGTGGTGTGAACAAACACAAAGAAACACACACTTTCATACATACATACATATATATTCTTGTATTTGTTTCAGTCATTTGACTGCTGCCATGCTGGAACGCTGTCTTTAGTCGATCAAATTGACCTCAGGACTTATTCTTTGTAAGCCTAGTACTTATTCTGTTGGTCTGTTTTGCCAAACTTCTAAGTTATAGGGGACGTAAACACACCAGCATCATTTGTCAAGTGATGTGGGGACAAACATATACACACACACACATATATACGACAGGCTTCTTTCAATTTCCCTCTACTAAATCCACTCATAAGACTTTGGTCAGCCCGAGGCTATAGTAGGCAGTACTTACCCAATGTGCCACGCAGTGGGACTGAACCTGGAACCATGTGATTGATAAGCAAGCTACTTACCACACAGCCACTCCTGCACCTATGAATGTTTTTTAAAAGACTTGTTCATCTTGTTAATTTGTTAATTATTTTTCCTCTCTTTCACAGTTGCCTTCTAAACATCCACTCATATTTCTTATTGTTTGCATTCCCCTCTGTCCCTATCCATCTACCACTCTCACAAACATACCTACTCACTTACCCTGTCCAATCCCCTGTACCACTTATATTCACCTTCCTGTAACCCAAGAGTACATCGTGATGCATTTTCATCCTCTTCTATCTTTTCCAGCTGGGGTAGCCATTGCATGTTCTCTACAGCAAGATACCTGTTTCTCTCCCTTTATCATATTCCTCATCACTGACATAAAGCCACATCTCGATACTGCACCCACTTGGTTTCAGGTTCAGTCCCACTGTACAACACCTTTGATAAATGTCTTGTACTATAACCTCGGACCAACTAATACATTTAAGTGAATTTGGTAGGTAGAGACTGTGTGGAAGCCTCTGTGTGTGTGTTTGCGTGCACACCATAGAAAGACAGAATGGACTAAATAGAACAGGGGGAGACACATGGGATGCAGAGTTGCTGAAGAGGTCACAGGACGTGTAGCAAACGATTTCAGATGAAGGATACTAAAATAAGAACAATGATAAAGCTGAAATGAAAGACAAGTATATAGTGCATGTGTTTATTTGGTAAAAAAGTGACCATAACGATATATATACATATATATTGTTATGGTCAGAGAGAGATAATGTATGTGTCTTTGGGTTTCCCCTCCATCACTACTTGACAAACAGTGTTGGTTTATTCACATTACCATAACTTAGTCTTATCAGTCTCTTTTTACCAAACCACTAGGTACCATGGTTAATTTGATAGACTAAACCCTTCAAGACAATACCTTGGTATATCTGCAGTCCAATGACTAAAACAAATTGTGGGAGATATGATATACACAGTACATTAAACTAAATTTATAGAACATGTCTTGAAATGGTGATGATTTCCTTTTTGTTTCTTCTCCACTTTAGATCCTGAAAATGGCAACTTGCATCTTACAGCCACTCATTTCATTACTAGAAAGAAAATTTTCCATGCTAATTTGGTGAAATGCATCATGACATTACATAAAGTAAGTTTTTCTCATATTTTAAAAATAGTTTGTTCTTGTGTGTTTGATTAGTAACAAATAATGAAGCTTGTAAGTTGCATTTTAATGATGCAATTTGGTTTATAAATCATCATCAGCTAATGTCCGTTTTCCATGCTGGCATTGGTTAGATGGTTTGACCAAAGCTGGTAAGGCCGGGAGCCATATCAGACTTCATTGTCTGTTCTGGCATGGTTTCTACATCATAGTTGATAGTCTCTACCACTCTCTTTGGTAACATGATAATGTCTTATTGAAAATCATATACTATGCTTTTGCAATGTTATTTACATTTAAATTGTTAGCTGTAGAAACTCTGCCAAATCAGATTGGAGCCTGGTGTAGCCTTCTGGTTTCACCAGTCCTCAGTCAAATCGTCCAACCCATGCCAGCATGGAAAGCGGACGTTAAATGATGATGAACACACGATACATAGTGCAGATGTTTGACTAGGACTTTTATCGTGCGATCCGGTTTTTGCTTGGTTCAAGGTACATAACTCTGTATAATTGCAAAAACATGTTCCACACTTTTCAGAGGTAAAAGAATCCCTCTTTCTTTTTTTTTATGTACGTGATAAACAAAAGAGAGAATACTATCAAGAGCCTTTTTATTGTAGGAATTTCTGAAAAGCCTACCAAAGCCTATGAGAATTTCTGATGACAGACTTATTCGTTGGCATCCTAAGTTCCGATTAGACCAAGTACCTGACATTGAACCTTCCCCTTTACCCCAGCCTCCATATATCAAGGTTTATCAAACTGCTCGTGAGGTTTTAAATGCAACAAGAGGGAAACTACACCCTAAGGTAAGTTTCATTTTTTCTTTTCGTTTCGAGGTGGGTAGTGGGTTCTTCCTCTTCCTATGACTGTTGTGTTTGGGTATAGTGTGTCAGTTAAAACTTGTTTCAGAAACAATTTAGATATAGAATAGGAGGTCTCAACCAAAGAGAAAGCACTTGAGCAATTTTAACTATTTAATGAAGACGTACAAACTAATAATTTTAAGCCACATGGTTGATTTTCCAACTCCTGTTGTGCTCATTATTGTTGATGTGACTAGATGCTATGGGAGAGGTTGAATGAAATCTTCAGTAAATATTTAACTTTATATCATCCTTCTGGTAAAAAAAAACCCAGATAAAAACGTTTGTGAAAATTATATTTTCCCTAACTCTTAAAAGATTATGTACTGCACACTTCAAAGTCTTTCGCTGAACAGTTAAAAGCTGCACTGCATCGTTTTATCTAGCAATCCCTTATTAAATAAGTAAAAAAAAAAACTCAAGAGGGGAAACAACTTTCAATTGCGAGTTAGATTTCCTGTGACTGAAAAAAATAGTTGTTTTTTCATTTTCTTTATGAAGCTTTGTGAGGCATTTTGTGATTGAAGCTTACAAAGTCTAAAAGAGTTTCATTCTTGACAGAAATATCATTGCTAAGAGAATAATTTGTAATCATGTCTCAGTAACTGTCAGCATCATTTAGTGCATTAAATTTTCTTCGATATATGGCCAAGCAAGCACAAACTCCCTTTTGCCTGTGGATTCAAGATAATTGTAACCGTGACACAGACGAAAACTAACGATTCTGACTCTAGTTCAAATGAAGATATGAACTGACAAAGAAATTGAAATTCCAGTTTCTAAATGAAGATGGATAGAAACTCTGACAGTGCCACATACTGGAGAAATAACTGCCCATCATCAAGATTTGGGTGTGCATCAAGGATTCCCCTGGTTTTGACTGGTTGTAATGAACCTGAATGGACTGATGTTTCGATGGGCATTGCAGCACAATATTTGCTCTACATTTTAAGTAACTGACTTTATGAATGAAACATATTCAGAACTTGACAGCCTCTTTGCTCATCATTGAAGAAATCCAAACCAATTTGCTGAACAACAATCAGTGCAGATGCTGAGAAGAAAGTTCAAATGTATATACCATCCCAAGAACATTTGACACAAAAACAAACTGAATGTTAGTTACTAATCTGGATCTTGGACATTTTTAGCAACCTGCAACATGATATAAGTTAACAAACACTTCAATTTTGAAGAACTACTGATAAAAAAGCATGTGTACTCTTGCTTCATATCAGTATCTCAAGATCAGCCAGGAAGGAAAAGATAGAGCTTTTCATCAATTTACTCCTAAAGAAGCTCTGAACAGCCTTCTACTCATTTCAAGCTCTTAGTTTGGGTGATACTATTGGGTCATCCCATAAATAATGCAGTTTTTTTCAATTGCATGAACTAAAAGTTGAAGTGGAGCAGGATAAACTACCTGCATCAACATGCTATAAAAGCAGGTAGTAATTTTACCTTGACTTATTCTTAGTGCAAGTTTTGAAGAGTGCAGTTCGATTTTAATAGTTGTTCTTTCAAAGCTATAATGGAAGTGACAAAGGAACATATTCGGTATATTTTGCTTTGAGTTCAATAAAGGCAACAATGCAATGGAAAGTGAGAGAAATATTTATGCAATATATGAGGATTGGACAGTAAACATAATCCAGTGTCAACGGTAGTTCCAGAAATTCTGAGCCTGAAACTACAGCCTAGAAGATGTGCTTCATCTTGGAAGATCTGTAGAGCTTGACAAGGATGTCCTGCAAACACTGGTGGAACAAAATCCCATCATAACTTGAGGAACTAGCAGAGAAGCTTGGATTTGGTCATTCAACCAGTCACTCATGTCAGCACTAGAAGAAAAATGGCCGTCTTTGGTTTCAAGATGAAAGGTGTTCTTCCATTAGGATAATTCATGATTAATTCAAAATTGTGATTAAGAAAGCATTACATCTGAATGCTAAAGGGTTAAAAGCCAGTGGTTATGGTATCAATTTGTACACCTACAGATATCATAACCTTGAGAGCTGGTGACAAACTGGTTGATAAGTGCAAAAGACATGAAAACATAATAAATTAGACCAAAGAGTCAACTGTATTGGTTTCCACAGCAGATGTGGAAGGAAATGGTGGTGGAAATTCTTTCTAAAGATCAACAAAGTTGCTCACTACAGTATTTTCATTCTCTTCATTATACAAGAAACTACAAAAAAAAAAGAAATCTCCTTCAAACAGTGCTTAATTCACCCGGGTTGGGACAAGGCAGCAGTTCACCTTATACAACAAATGCATGATGATCTCAACCACACAGAGACATACCTTCCATTGTACATTCTTTTAAAAGAATGCAGGGCATACATTTTCCACTCTGACACAAAAACAGGAGAGAGACTAATGTGCAGTAGCTCAACCAAGAGAGTCTGCACATACTTTTATTGTAGTGATTGTTCAAATAAGATGCATCTTCAACCAAAGGAGTGCTTTTGTAAGTATCATAGAGAAGTGCATATGTAAGGCGTTTTGAGAGTTGCCAGAGTACAAGAGTCACCTTGGAACTTGTATCATCACTTGGTTAATTTTTAATGAATTTTCTTGATTATGTAAAAGTACATGAAGATGCTCAAATTGGATCGTTTTACCAAGGGAAGATATATTTTGAAATTAGGTGAAGATATGCTGTTTGTATTTCCTCATAAAATAAATTTTCTACATGCCATACAATATCACTAACAAGTACACCTTTGTTTTATTATTTTCCGAAACTGCAGAGTTGGAAAATTTTCAGTCTAAAACTATAAATTTAAGCGAAGGAGAAAAACACTGAAAAGATGTTTTTTTTATTAATTAAGAGCCACGCTAAGTTAATAATTATTATTTTATTATTATTTCATTAGGTGGAAAGTGCTTTGATAAATGTTTCAAAGGCTAATAGCTCACCCAATAAACCATCTACACCAAAAGTTGAGTCATCAATCAAAGGAATCCCCTCTGGGTTACTTGAAAGAGTAAGTATTATTTACTATTTATCTTCATGTATTGACTAATACGTTTAATACCCAACCACTTTCTCACCTTGCTTATTCTATCTGCTATGCTTGATATTAATTTTCCCATACCAGTATGGGTCTCTTTCAGTAAATTTGATATATATCATCCTGGACAAATTTCACAATATTTAAAATGTAGTGATGGAATTTTACATTGTAATTTATATA
Source organism: Octopus bimaculoides (assembly GCF_046866305.1). Classification (NCBI taxonomy): domain Eukaryota; kingdom Metazoa; phylum Mollusca; class Cephalopoda; order Octopoda; family Octopodidae; genus Octopus; species Octopus bimaculoides. The sequence continues at coordinate 40,663,486 of NC_142931.1, read as the reverse complement.
GTTGTATCCCTTCTATGTAGTTCTTGGTATTTGTATATTTTGTGATATACTTTTTACCATCTGTATTCTATTATTTCTATATCAACTTTATTCCATTTTTGACATCCCATAATTTTACCCTAATTAGCTTTTCATGCAATGTACCTTTGGATTTTATAATTCAACTATCCTAACACGTTTTAAATCGTTTTCAATAGCTACTTATACATTAAACTTGCTTATCTTAAAACATATGTAAATTTTATCAAACATGTTTCTTTGTAATATAAAAATTAAATTCTATGAAATATTTTGACTTCACAAACACATGGTTTGGGGTTCAGTTCCACTGCATGGCATCTTGGGCAAATGTCTCCTATTATAGCCCTGGGCCAAGTGAATTTGAGAGATACAAACTGTAGAAAGTGTGTCGCATACATGTATATGCGTGAATGTTAACATTCCATGACTTCACTTGATTAAGCATTTCTTGTTGTCATTACAACCATGAGCTCCATATTTTCGAAAATTGGTAATGGTTGGTAACATGGGCAACATCCAGCCATAAGACCCTATCTCAAATACATTCTACTCCTAGCATGGAAAGACCAAAGTCAAACAAATAAAAGTGTTACTTTACCAGCCTTAGGGTTTTCTTTTTTTGGAGATGGGGACTTAATGGTCTGAATTATCCCAAGTTTCCTTCCTTTCTAAAGGGATAAAATGTAAAAGTTTCTTCTGACGGTATTTGGATTCCAGACAGATGACGCACATTTAGAAGAATAAAAAATAAAAATTACTCAGTGAAGTATTTCAGTCTTTATCTACTGCATTGAACAACTGAATATGTACTTATATTATTTATACAATACAAAGTATATAAATTCTATATTCTTAATAAAAAGAACATTTGCATGTTGTTAGTGTGTTATTTCTCTATCACAATTTTTTTTTTTTTCCCAATTACAATGTAAAATTTTTCCGGTTTTAAATATTTCAGATCCGGGCAAAGGAAACAAAACGCTTAGAAGAAACCATTACTCAAAGTCCTTTAAAAGCTCAGAGAGAAGCAATGCTGAAACGACTACCTACTATTTTTCGTATTATGCGAACGTATCCTTAAAATTCTGCATCAATGTATCTTCAGAGATAATAAGTTTGAATTCTTATTTTATTATTCAGTTGACAGCTTTTTGTAGTTTGTCTGTTGTGCCATGTAAAAAAGTGTTGGTGATAGAACCACATCAAAAAAAAAAAACACCTAGTGCACTCTGTAAAATTGTTGGCATTAGGAAAGGCATCCAAGACTATGGAACCTGGGTTGGTGCCTGGTCTTGCCAGTTCCTGTCAAGCCATCCAACCAATGGCAGCATGGAAAACAGACATTAACTGATGATGTGTTTGACCTCTTTCTTAATCGGTGACATAAATGTATGCACTACTATGTACAAATCATCAATCTTTTGTCTCCTTGATTGAAAGAATATGGTATCTAAGATAATTCAAAGTGTGTGAGTAGTTGCATCAAAAAAGATTGTTAAATTATATAGAGGCATTAGTGATGGAAATAAGATAATTAATTCCATAAATATCTTGAGTTCCCTGCAGTGTAGTTTCTAACTGTGTGGTTAAGAAGTTTGTTTCCTAACTGCATGGTTTTGGGTGTGACACCTTAGACTATTGCCTTTTACTATACACTCAGGCCAACCAAAGCTTTGTGAATGGATTTGGTAGACAGACACTGGGAAAAAAGCTTGTGTGTGTGCATGCATGCAAACATGTCCTTGTTTTGACTATCCCATAATAGTTATAAATATGTGTCACTGTCATACAAACTGTCACACATTCCCAGTTTTCTGAGAAAATATCTTGCTTACCTATACGTGCAGGCATGGCTGTGTGGTAAGAAGCTTGCTTCCCAACCACATGGTTTTGGGTTCAGTCCCACATGGCACCTTGAACAAGTATCTTCTGTTGTAGCCTCAAACCAAGCAAAGCCTTGTGAGTAAACTGAAAGAAGCCCATTGTATATATATTTGTGGATGTGTCTATTCCTCCATCACTGCATAACAACTGGTGTGAGTGATTTTACTTCCCAGTAAAAGCTGTTCAGCAAAGGGGACTGATAGAACAAGTACCAGGCTTAATAAAATTAAGTACTGGGATCAATTCATTCAGCTAAAAATTCTTCAAGGCGGTACCCCAGCATGGCTGCAGTCTAATGACTGAAACAAGTAAAAGATAAAAGATTGCTTGGAAACAGGTGCGGATTGATAACAGCAAGAGTATCCAGCCATAGAAAATTTGCTTCAGTGAATTCCATCCAACCCATGTGAGCATAGAAAAGTAAGCATTAAAATGATAATGACACTATACTTGATAAGGATCCATTCTGTATTGGTGTAATCATGGCTCTAGGAATGAGAGGTTTGCTTCTCAACCACATGGATTTGGGTTCAGTCCCACTGCATGGTACCTTGAACAAGTGCATTTTACTGTAGCCACAGGCCAGCTAAACCATTGTGAGTGGATTTTATAAAAGATGCCAGCTGTGTATGTGTGTGTACGTTTGCTTTACATTTGCACTTCTCCAAAAGTTGCTGAGCTACAAGTGATGACATTGTTATTTCCCATCACCAGAGTGTCTATTATATTTGCTCCTTGGAGGATGTATGAAATAATAGATCCCATTCTTGAAAAATAGGTCAGGTTTAGCAACAAGAAGTGCATCTGGCAATAAAACAATACCTCAATAACAGATTCATTTGTCTCATAGTAGTATAGAAAAACTGACCTGATGACTAATAAAGAGTTTTTTTATCTTTATTCAATTTTCCATTACTGCAAAATAAATTATATTTTTCCAAATTTTTTTCCTTAACTGTATCCAAGTTATTTTATTACAGAGAAAAGAACTACTCTCCTTTCAGATGTAGTTGTTGAAAAGATTTGTGAAAGTTATACATCCTCAATTTCTAAAGGTATTACCAATTTTGGAGTTCTCTTGCACTGTATGTTCTAAAGTTGAAGCAATTTCATGATTACATTAAAAAAAATTAATAAATAAAAGCAGCTCCATAGTGACATGGAAATATAGCGTATTCTGTGTAACTGATTAATATCTAATGATTTTTCATTGCTAACTTAACCCCAACTGTCAACTTTTGGTAAGTTAGATAGACTCTATTTGTTTGCTTTACTTGCTTAGATGGCTACCACCTCCCCTTAAATCACACTTAAAGATACTACAGATAATGTATTTCTTGATACATGAAATGGCTAAACAACTTTGAGCTGCTCAATCAAGACTAACTTCACACTAAACAACAATCACCACTTCTAGCACTTTTCATCCAGGAAGTAGCAGTCACTTGTCACCTTACTTATTTCACCACAATATTTCCTCACCATCTGGCTAGAGCTCTGTTCCAGCTATAAAAATATAATTCAAAAGTTTTATTAAGATAGGCATCTGTTCAGAAATGTACCTCAAATAAAGTAAACAGAAAGATCTGATGAAACTAATGATGGGCTGTTTTTGCAGTTAATATTAAATAGTTTAAAAATAGAATAAATTGATTTACTGTGAATAACAGGAAATGTTTCATTTCGTAGTTTACTTCAGAAGTTATCTTGATTTCAGGGGTTATATCAACGCATCTGACTACAATGAAAGTACCTTATTTTATTTCATTTCATATTTGTTTCAGTTGATGCTGAAAAGCATTTGGAATTATTGCTAGAAGTAGCACCAAGCTGGATTTCTATGGCTACCACACAGAATGGCAAATACCTCAAACTAAATCGAACAGTTAAACAGCAAGATGTACAGGAGAAAATAAATTTGTGCTGTAAAAAATTAGCACTGAGCATTTCACACTTTTGAATATTTAGCTGTATTCTGAAAGTATTTTAAACTGCTGCATTTGATTTTAATTAGACTTTCAATGTTTCTCTTGAAAATGCAAAGTTGTTCAACAGCTGCCAGTAAATGATGCATATATTTAGTAAAATCACAAATAAATCTAACTGATTATTTTAAACTTGACTCCTGAAAAATCAAGAAATACTGTAACATGTCAGTAATGTTCACACGTACTGATTATAATTTTAAAATATCAAATCAAGATTATTTTTCATTTTAAATTCCATTTTCACCCCATCATTTGTAGAAACTCTTTCATGATTTAAAATTTTATTTTTGTTGAAATATAAAATTTTCTGAAAATATTTTGAACGCTGCATTTTATTTTGATTAGACTGTCAACATTTTCCTATGAATAAAGCCATTAAATGGCAGATATGTAAATATATGTATATTTAGTAATATTAAAATAATTCTAAGGTGGCGAGCTGGCAGAAATGCTTAGCGGTATTTTGTCTGTCTTTAGATTCTAAGTTCAAATTCCGCCAAGGTTGACTATGCTTTCATCCTTTCAGGGTCGATAAATTAAGTACCAGTTGTGTACTGGAATTGATCTGCTCAACTGGCCCCCTCCCCCCAAAAAAATTTCAGGCCTTTTGCCTAGAGTAGAAAAGAATATTGAAAAAAAAATTCTGATTCTCTTTAACTTGAATCCTGGAAAATCAGTACCTTTATAATCTCAGTAATGTTTACACAATGTATCTTACTTATAATCTTAAAATATCAAATTAAGATGATTTTTCATTTTAAATTCAGTTTTCACATATTTGTACAGAAACTCTTTAATGACTTAAAAATTTAATTAGTTCTGTTTTTAAAATTAAACATTGTACATCTGAAATTATATTCATATTGTTATTTGGTTATAACATAACCATCATGTTAAATGATGATGGTTATTTTTTATAAGCTTTAGTAATTTTACTGGCTTCAATCATTGGTCTGGCTTATGGGATACTTCTTTCAAGGCTTCTAGTAATTTATACCTCACTATTTCAGCTGCTATTTATCAAATGGCAGAGTGCCTTCTTTTGTATCTGACATACTTTGTAAGATCACTGCACAAGTATACACCCATGGTATATATTTCATGACAAACTTCAAATTTGTGAGCAAACTACCAAATTTCACTAACAGAAAATTGGTCAACATGAGGCTGTTATATACAATAAGAGCCACCCTAATTGGTACAGTCATTCAGAGACATATTACTCAAAGCTTTTGACGAAATAGAGGGGGATATAACATCACATGATGTGGAAGACAACTGGAGGTTTCTGCGGGACAACCAGCTGAGAGCCACGGATCAGATCTTTGGATGATGCAAATTCCCCTCTCAACCCAAGATGGTGGTGGAACAATGCTGTTGACAGGGCCATTAGGGAAAAGAAACTGGCTTGGAAGAACGCTGGTAGCAAAGAATGTTACCAGACTGCCAGGAGACAGGTTTATTTAGCCAGAGGGGAAGAAGATAAAAAGTTTGCCAATGTTCTGCACTGTGAGGACCAAGGACTTGAGGTATTTTGTGTTGCAAGACAGTATGTGAGAGAGAATCGTGATGTCGTAGGAGAGAAATGTGTCCACATGGATGATGGTTCACTTGCATTAATCGAGGCTGCAAAGAGAGAGGTATGGAGACGCCACTATGAAAGGTTGCTAAATAAAGAGAATGAATGTGAGAAAGAGAGCCTGCCGAAAGTCCCTGGACCACCAGGAATCACTGCAGAGATGCTCAAAATATCTGGCAGTGTCAGCTATAGCATAGTCAACCAGGTGATACATGGAGTCATACCCAGTGACTGGTGTAGTAGCACCATAGTCAACTGCCACAAAGGTAAAGGTGACACATTAGATACAAATAATTACAGAGGTATCAAACTGTTGGATCAGGTAATGAAAGCCACGGAGAGGGTTGTAGCCCAACTAATTAGGGAGAGGGTCAGTCTAGACGAGATGCAGTTTGGGTTTGTGCCAGGGAAAAGCACCACTGATGCTAGGTTTCTGGTAAAACAGCTGCAGGAAAAATACCTGGCCAAAGATAAACCCCTGTACCTGGCTTTCGTTGACATGGAGAAAGCCTTCAACAGGGTCACCCGATCCTTTATCTGGTGGTCAATGAGGAAACTATGGATAGATGAATGGTTAGTGAGAGTTGTACAAGCCATGTACAGGGACGCTATCAATAAGGTGAGGGTTGACAACAAGTAAAGAGAAGAATTCCGGGTAGAGGTAGGGGTCCACCAAGCTTCAGTCCTCAGCCCCCTCCTATTTATCATAGTCCTCTAGGAAATAACACAGGAATTCAAGACAGGTTGCCCCTGAGAGCTCCTCTATGCTGATGACCTTGCTCTAATTGCTGAGTCACTCTCAGAACTAGAAGTTTCAGGTGTGGAAGCAAGGATTAGAATCGAAGGGCCTTAGAGTCAACCTAGTGAAAACCAATGTCCTAATAAGTAGAAAGGTAGACAAACCACAAACCCCTTCAGGTAGATGACCCTGCTCGATCTGAAGAAAAGCCGTAGGCAGAAACTCTATGGACACATAAGAGGTGCAGCAATATCAAAGGAAGGCTAACTGGGAAGATGGTTTTTGTATGTGGCAGATGCTCAGGAGCAATAAACACTGAAAATGTGCAGAGAACAACTTCTGCCACATTCCAGGGAGAAAAACTAGAAGTAGTTGATAGCTTCCATGACCTTAATAACCAAGTCAGTAGCAGGGGTGGATGCTCTGAAAGTGTAGCTACAAGAATAAGAATAACCTGGGCAAAGTTCAGAGAGCTCTTGCATCTGCTGGTGACAAATAGCCTCTCACTAAAGGTAGACTGTATGTGTACGAACAGCCATGCTACATGGCAGTGAAACATGGGCTGTGACTGCTGAGGACATGCGTAAGCTTGCAAGGAATGAAACCAGTATGCTCCGCTGGCTGTGTAATGTCAGTGTGCATACAGGACTGTTAGTGCCTTGAGAGAATAGTTGGACCTACGAAGCATCAGATGTGGTGTGCAAGAGAAACGACTGGGCTGGTATGGTCATGTGGTGAGAATGTATGAGGACAGCCATGTGAAAAAGTGTCACATCCTAGCAGTTGCGGGAACCTGTGGAAGAGGTAGACCCAGGAAGACCTGGGATGATGCGGTGAAGCACAACCTTTGAACATTTGGCCTCACCGAAGCAACGACTAGTGACTGAGACCTTTGGAAATATACTGTGCTTAAGAAGACCCGGCAAGCCAAGTGAGACTATAACCCATGGCCTATGCCAGTGGGTGTAACTAGCCCACTTATAAATACACTTCATTTATTGGACAATAAAATTTGCATGCCGGTGGCACATAACAAGCACCATTTGAGCGTGATCGTTACCAGCGTCACCTTACTGGCACATGAAAAACAACATTCAAGCGAGATTGTTGCCAGTGCCGCTGGACTGGCTCCTGTGCAGGTGGCACGTAAAAAACACTATTCGAGTGTGGCTGTTGCCAAAACTGCCTGACTGGCCCTCATGCCGGTGGTACGTTTCTAAAAATAAATGATTACATCATCGAAATCTGAATGCTGTAAGATAAAGCATGATTAAATGAAGTGTGAATAAATATTACATTTGAAGGGGTAATCTGAATGCTAAAGGATTAAACATTGGTAAAGTATAGTTCTACTGGAACCTAGCAAGTATGTTTATGTTCCAGTGTATAAAGTGAGTTGACAAAATGGTTTATTTAATAAGGCATCAATATTGCGAAGATACTGATAATTACAGATGGGAAGTTACAGAAATATTTCCTAAGTTGTCTCCCATATTTAATAGGAAGGATTGTATGCCAGTTGGTTTCAGGTGTAGAGAGAACACATTGATGGAGAGACCCCACCGACTGAACTGGATTTGGTCGGGAGGCGAGGGTGTAACGATTCCCATTTTTTATTTTATGTCAGCACTAATTTAACTATATTTCACATTTACTCATAGTAATTTCTCAATTTACATTAAAGGTTTGGGATATTAGAAAAGAAGGCATGTACAAAGATGTTTTTTTTTTTTTAAATGGTCACTAGAAAATCAAAGATGATTTTTAAGGCACTGTGTAATGTTATTGTTTACATTTTTTCCTCTGAACATTAATTTTGCTTTAAAATTAAACCTAAAAGGGGCAGAATCAGAGGTTGGATAAAATGTCATTTTGCCTTCTCAGTTCAAATGTGGTCCACTTCAGGAATTACAAAAGTATTGAGATTAGTGTAATTGACTATGCCCAGGGATGTGGTATTCCAAATAGTCAAAATAAAACCTAAATTTTGCCTTTGACCTCTACTTGATAATTTGTAGCTGTGCATCACCTTGGGCAAGTGTCTTCTATTATAGCCTCAGGCTGACAAAGCCTTCAGTGTATTTGATTGATGGCAACTAAAAGAAGCCTGCTGTGTGTGTGTATGTGTATATATATACATATATATGTATATATATATATATATATATATATATATATATATATATATATATGGTGGTTGTCTACTCCTTAAACAGAGTTTGACCACCTCCTGCACCTACACCTTAGCCCTTTCATGGCGTCTGATGTGGCTTTTTAAACCAGAGTGTTTTGAAAAAAACACCCACACAGATTGCACCTCTGATTTGCACTACCAATACCTGCAAGTAAGTTCTGCTCATTGTGGATCCTAACATGTCTTTTAAGACCCCCATTGGATTTACAAACCCTCTGGCACACACCACATTCAAACGTGTGCACAGACATATAATCAGAATAGCTGGGTGAGGTTTGTTTTCCATGGGTTCGCAGGTGAGATTTGAGGCCAGCCAAGGACAGACATGGTCTGTCACAGACTGTGCACACAAAATCTCTCATGAAAACACATCTGGTCATAGGAAATATTTACCTTACTTGGAAACAGGTGAGAGTTGGCAATAGGAAGGGCATCTAACATAAAAGATCCACCTCAACAAATTTTCAACCCATGGGAAAGTGGATGGTAAACAATGATGATGAAAAACATTATTACTAGATTTTTTTCAAAGGTTTAATAAGAAAATTGAAAATATTAACTCAGAATAAAACATCACATTTTCTCTCTCAAACTTTTTAATAAATAAAGACTAGCAAGCGTTCCAGTAGAAGCTTTTTATTTAAAGGGATGTTGTTTCAAAGGTTATTTGTTTTGCTAGTTATTGAAGATGTAACAATGTTTTAACTTCATTGTTCTTTATGAATTCACTGTACTGGGTGCTTGTTGAGCAGCCAGTTGAGCTTGAACTTTCATCTGTAATAATTCCATGACAACTAAAAAGAAAAAAAACATTCAAGATTCGTTTATGGAATTTTTTTTTATTGCAGTATAAATTTGTTTTTTCTTTTTGCTTACATAATTGTCCATTAAGGTTATGTGTAAATTGTCATTTGCAATTAGGATAAGATCTCTCTTTTTTTCTTTACATGCTGTGCTTGTTTTACAGGCATTAGCAGAGACCTCTATGCCAAATTCTTAAGATTCATGAGTGTTTTCTTGTGAAATATACAGAACTGGTTTCCCATTGCCTTCCGGCAATTTATTTGTAGTTTACTATGCTACTCTCCTGCTTACCATTGAAGCACAAGTCTCATTTAAGCTTTCAACAAGAAAACAAATCCACATGACCTTGGTGCATGTCTACTAACCATAGCCAGAGAAATGTTCAGCTTGCAATGGTGATACAGTCAACACATAGCCTTAAAAAAAGCAGTAAAGACATTGGATAATGCAGTCTTAGATACACTCTGCCTCAAATGAAAGAAGGAATGGTCATGGCTGAACAGCCGTTTCTCATATATCTGCACAATCAGGATTGAACTGGGGTTAAACAACATTTATGTTTCACTGCTATACTGTGTCCTGTTCTCACTCACCCAACAGTTATTACAATGGACTCTCAATATGCTAACTGAACATCACAGAGTAATGTTCAATTAACATAGAAAGCACACGGTATTTTGCACTGGTTGGGATTTCCATCACAGATGGATTTCTACATTTGTAATTCTATTCTACCAGGTAACTTCAAGGATCTTCTGCAGGCATTGCTAATACAATACATCCAGCTTTTTGACGACTTTCACCAACATTTTCCTAATTTCACTTCCATACGGAACCAATTGTAGAACTATTACACTATACGAATGAACCTTCATGTCAACACTGATGCCTCATATTGCTCAGATGTGGCACATTTGTTGGATGGCCATTGCTTTGCCAAATCTGCTGTTCGTATTACTTTCTATGCTTCTAACACTGCTTGTCACATTGCCCAAATAGTAGAAATTGTCTGTATGTTCCACAACCTGCTGGACACCGGAACAAAGACCAGACAAGAATCACCATTCCAGAAAGACCTCAAATGCATGAGAATCAGTTGGAGAGGAATGGAAAGAACAGCATCAGATCAACTACACCAGAGAAAGCTGACAACCTTATGCATCTCAGAATGTGAGAGGACTTAAGTGTGTGTATGCGTATATATATATATATATATATATATATATGTTGCAGTGAGCTTACCTTGTTTCATCCTGTATTTATCTTGTAAAAGTGGCTGCATCTTTTCTATTTGTTTGGTGATATAATCTACTTTCCTCTTGAAAAACTTTTTGCTTGAATCTACTGTCTGAAATATTTGTTATCAAAATTATTTTAATTCATTATCATTTAATCCTTTTTTTTATATATAATAATAACATTTCGTGTAATTAATATATTATGGAACAGCAAGATTATGTGTAATTTAATATAAAAATTATGCTTCGTTTCCAGAAGATGCAGATTGAATGAAGAGGATTGGGTTAAGATTACTGTATGCATATTAGTAAGAAGATTATTATATACTATCCACTTCTGCTTTCATGATACAATCTGTTAAACTTTTACTTGCTTTAGTCATTGGACTGCATCCATGCTGGGAAACCCCCTTGAAGGCTCTATTTTTTTTTAAAAGTCTGGTACTTATTCTGTCAGTCTCTTTTGTCATACTGCTAAGTTACAAGGACATAAACAAACTAACACTGGCTGTCATGCAGTGGTGGGGGGGGGGGGCATACACAAAGATACAAATTGACCCCAGTACTAAATTTTAAGTTTGGTAACTATTCTATCAGTTAATTTTTGGAAAGTTATGGGGATACAAACAAACCAGCACCAGTTGCCAAGCAGTGCTGAGAGGACAAACACCAAGATACACACACGTTTCTTACAGTTTCCATTTACCAAATCCACTTACAAGGCTTTGGTCAGCCCACGGCTATAGCAGAAGACACACCCAAAATACCATGCAATGGGACTAAACCCAGGACCATGTGGTTGGGAAGCTAACTTCTTGCACCTACACTAAAATTTATTAATAACCTATAATTGTCAACAGAGATTCAATGAAATTTTGAATGCCAGTGCAACTATTTGTGTCATGTTTCATCTCATTTACCATGTCTTTCTATGTTTACCACAATTATATATAACTACAGTTGTCAGAAAAGCAGAAATTCAGCTGTGCTAAACAGACTGTATGCAACTGAAGTTATTAATATCCTTTCTACTATTGGCACAAGATGTGAAATTTTGGGTAAGTGGGCTAGTTGATTACATCGACTCCAGTGTGTGACTGGTACTTATTTTATCAACCCCAAAAGGGCAAATGGCAAAGTCAACATCAGCAAATTTACAAATTTAACATTCAAACAACATACATTTTATAATTATATGTCAATCTTCAATTTACAGTTTTAATGTTTCTGTTTTGCTTTGGGTTTTTTTTAAATATAAAACGAAGTAATACAAACCATTTCAATATAATATCCAGTACCAATGTCAACTAAACATTCTTCAACATTAGATAATTTCCCAGGAACATACATCTAGAAATAACATTAAGGAGCTTAAAGACAATAAACATGCAAATCTACTTTTAATCTCCTTTGATTATATTCAGTTATTTTACTCCTAGAAAACTGAAGTCTGTTTTCTTTTGTCAAATAGAATGGCATATTACATAAGTTTTCAGAGTCTGCTCTTCAATAAAATTTTATTTTATTTTATACAATGTAAAGACATTTGAGCGAGATCGTTGCCAGTGCCGCTGGACTGACTCCTGTGCAGGTGACACGTAAAATACACCATTTTGAGCATGGTCATTGCCAGTACCGCCTGACTGGCCTTTGTGCCAGTGGCACGTAAAAGCACCCACTACACTCTCGGAGTGGTTGGCATTAGGAAGGGCATCCAGCTGTAGAAACTCTGCCAAATCAGATGCCTGGTGTAGCCATCTGGTTCACCAGTCCTCAGTCAAATCGTCCAACCCATGCTAGCATGGAAAGCGGACGTTAAACAATGATGATGATGATGATGATAACTCCCTCAAAAGCTTAATGGTGCTCATGAATTTATGAGATGAATAAATTTGTCCAGTTTGTCATTTTTAACTTGACAAACTTCCAGAGATTCTTTTTAAATCATCTATTAAAACATTATCACTATTAAGTAACTGAAAAACACCCCCACCACCACTGTCATTAAATAATAACAATATTGAATAGAGAATCCATCCATAAGATATGTTTGAGGAACTCACATAAAAGTTTGGATTTGCATACAACAACACGAGATACACAAATGTGATAAAAGGATACAGATCCTGTAAGAGGAACAAGAATATCGTTATCCAGATTTTGCTTGGTGACTTGACTAAGACATTCTTGAGATTCACTAAATTTAGTTTGAGCTACTTTCAACTGATTTAAAGAAAGAGTTAGAAATTCAATTTCCTGAAATAAACAAAAGGTAAAAGAAAATATAACATATTAAACTGATCACAAAATAATCTTACAGCAACTAAAAGTTTGGTTGTTTTAGGCTTTTTTGAAAAGTAAATATTAGGTTTTCATTATATCATCAAAAAGTATATAATCAGTGTACACTATTTTTATATAACTTACTTTATTCTTTACTAACATTATATGCTTAGGATGCATGGCCTAGCGGTTAGGATGTTGCACTCAATCACAAAATCGTGGTTTCAATTCCTAGACCAGGTGGTGCATTGTGTTCTTGAGCAAAACACTTCATCTCACATTGCTCTGTGATCACTTCGACACTGAACGTGTAGTGCATGGTGCACTTGTTCAGACAACATTGATTTGATAGAGAGAGTGAGCTAAAGTACAGCAATACATTTGATCACTATAAACAAATCATTTGGGCAGGTTGTTTGGCAAAGGCTGAATGCTCATACATCATCTTTGACAGGAGAGTCCATCATACACACAAGAGAGGAGTACAGGCATGGCTTTATGGTTAAGAAGCTTGCTTTTCAACTACATGGTTTTGTTTTGCTTTATTTGCATTCAGTCCACAGCAAGCACCTTGGAAAGTGTCTATTGACCAATTCCTTGTAAGTGAATTTAGTAGATGGAAAAGGACATCATTTATGTGTGTATGATATATATATATATATATATATATATAGCCTACCTTTCGTATACAAATAGATGTATGACCTTACTGTTAAGTTTAGAGCTCCATATAGATTATCATCATCCACCCTGTTTTCAGTACCGTGGTTAACTACTATACTTAATAGTACTACAGGTTATGATATACAGAGCAAATGTTGGAGAAATTAAAATAAACCTAAGTTTATATCATGTTCTTATATACGTTTCACTGTTGTGACTGTTTGGAACTTCTACATTGGATGATCCAAGTGCAACTGGATGCTTAACCACAACAGATCAGGGAACACTTTTATTGCATTGTTACAGAGAGCTAATTATTTTCTCTGGACATTGTCGTTAAACATCCAGTTGCACTCAAGATAATATTTATGACTGTATGCCATAAATACTCTATAAAGTATACTATTGTGGACATGAATAATGGAATCAGCAGGAATAGTTTTAGTCCTCTGTTGGGATTTCATCAGCAACTGCCCACTGCTTATAACTCCACTATTATTAAGGGTTTAGGATTGAAACTAGTTCAGCTGATCTCCTTTTTTTCTGTCCCTGAAAATATTGTATATAAAAACAAGATGCTTACATTTGTTCGTTTCATACAATGCTAGCTAAAATCTATAGATATAATGTAATATAGCACTGAAACAAAATATTGTAAATGCACCAATAATGTATTGATCAAACAGGCTACCAAATATGCCGATCTACCTGATTTACTTCGTAATATTGGATGTATATGTAGCGCCCCACGGAGGTACTCAATCACTGAAGAAATTATTTCAGCTGACTCCTCTTTTTTTGTCCACGAAGATATTGTATATGAGAGACAAGGCGCATTCATAGAGTGCTAGCTGAAATTTAGATATACTCTATAGTAGAGAATAGCACTGAAACAAAATACTATTAACGTACTAGTAATTCGTGATATTACCCAACCTAAATATTGAGGAGTTTTGATAATGAAACAATTTAAAACGCACATCTTAATTAGATCGTCTGATCATAGAGTATTTACAAACATGGGCAGATTAATATCTCAGAAAAATTACAAATATCTTGTATTTCATTACGTTATATTACAACTTACTATGGGATCATGCAGAAATATTAAAAGATTAAAGAGATATTTAAACAAAAAATAGAAATTTGAATTGTTAAAGAAAAGATCATGGCAATTGAATGAACCAAATCTGACTGCATCAATCAATGGGTTGCAATAAAAATTAATTAAAACTGATATTTTTATGATGTTAATTTGAACAAATGATACTGGCAGACCATTTTCATAAATTACATTTATAAACATCATATAATTAATTAGATCATTTTGTACTCTTCCCATATATTCAGTTCAACCAATAATTAGATCAGATATTAGTTTATTTAGAACCCTTATATACATTGAGAAATATTCTTCGCCTTACTCCTGTTATGATTTTATGAAAATTGGAAAAAAACATTTTACAGAAACTGCCATTCTGTTTGTATGAAATTGTCCAGTTTTAATCATTCCATTTCTTTTGTAGAATTAAGATGGATATTGAACAGTATTTAATTCATCCGACAAGATATTTAAAACTGAATATCACCACAGTCGTTTCAGCGTAATTTAAATAACACTATCACTCAAAACTTAAATATTCTATTATGTTTCATGAAATATCACAAAATCCAGCGAGGTAAATAACTCATAGCCATCGAGATTGAAATTGCTTTACGAAAAACAACACTGCCAAATTTAAGCAGGTTTTTCATAAGCTATTGATGAATAAATTATATAAGTATTTATCAAGTAAAGTTGTTTTAATATATTCAAATGTTCTTTCAGAAAAATTAAAATTTTATTTGTAGGTATCTACAATGACGGATCAGGAAATTAAATTCGACTCTTTCATTAAAAACAAAAACTGTCAGTCAAACAATAACTGTTATAAACAACCATTCCAAGATGTTATCAAAGCCGTTACCTGGTCTAACTGTTGAGACAACTGATTTAATTGAGGTAAAGGTAATGTAGAAATATCGACTTGTCTTTGTGTAGACATTTTGGCAGAAATTAGTAAATCCAGAGAGCAATATGTCACTGCGCATGTCAAACGGTGTACAGCGTAAATTGTCCAACGGAAAATGCAAAATTGTCAGAAGAGGCAGACTTCAAAATATAAATTCAATATCAACTTTCATTTAAGTAATGTTCTAAGTAGAATTCTCGCATCGAAAATTTACCATTCTATTTAGCTAAATCAAAAGCTAGTGAAGGATGCAGCTTCTTCGCTTCAAACTGAATATATATATTCCTTTTTCAGCCAACGAGGGTGTCCACTATGTGGTTACTTGACCTGTTAAAAATAGAAACCAAATCTTCCTCAGTTCATAATCTACCGCCTCAAAGAAGGGCACGTTAGTGTGTACTGGGTTAACATAGAGAAAACACAGCATGGTCACAACTAGGATGCATTCGATCACGCATCTCTTTGATCATCGCTCACCAGGGGAATAAAGGCAGCAAAATTACAATCAACTGGTAGTTGTCAATTGTTAAGTCAAAACCCATTTAAGATCATAGAGAAGTCAAATTACTGCAGGCTTTGAAGGCTCAGGAAGAGATTAGTTATGTTTAGGAATTTATTTTCCAGTATAATTATTGAAACTTTTACAGATATATATATACGCACATTGATATACAGATAGGCAATATTTTATCACTTGACAGAAATATACTTTTCATATTTTATAGTTCGAGACTCAGTACAGGAGATACCTTTAGTTCTTTCCGTTTGGATTCATTCTAAACTAGGTGTCCAGCTATTTTATTCTTTAGCCAGTTTAAATTTAAATTCTACTAATTTTTCCTGAACAGCCAGCAAAGATTGGGATATTTAATCTATAAAAAATCACTTTCTTTATTTAGAGAAGTCATGTTAAATGAAAACCTATTTAATTATTAAAATATGAGAAAGCAAGTATAAAATATTCATTCTGGCAATAGGTATCGTAGATTATAACAACCTCTGTACTTCGACGTTATTTTATCACCCAGAAAGAAAATTATAAGCACTCATGCAGGATATGAACTCGTAACGCATATTAGCGCAACCAAATACTGCGTGATATTTCGCACGCGACTCTATCAATTCTGCCAATCCACCATATAAGCAAATGACCAATATAATTTTCATTTGCAAATATAGAAGACAACGCCCGGCGTATTTTACATTCTTTAGCGAAATGTATGGAGTTGTCTTTCGTGTTGAATGATGAGGATATTAGTCATCAACTAATCCTTTTTTTTTCCCTGCCAATACGAAGATACTTTTTAGACTTTTTGTTCACCTACATATCAGACATGACGTCACATTCATTTTGTCTACACATACATTTTTATATTTAGTTTAAAGCAGGTTACTATACTTACTTAAACACACACACACACACACAGATAGATAGATAGATAGTTTGCTGTATGAGCGTGTGTGTAAATTCGTGTGTATCTTAAGTGTTTATTTCTTGTTCTATCTAGACAAAATATATCTAGTAAGAAATAATCGGATAAATTAATGAATGATTTGAAAATAAGAACAAGAGTTTTTTTTACTCATCACTTTGTGTAAAATATAATTGCTAATTTATCGACTGTAATTAAAAATATATGTATTATATAATAATGAAGAGCAATTATCAAAGAAGAAAATGAAACCATTTCATCTTCTAATCATTCATTTTATTTTATTTCAGCATATCCATTTGACTAAGATCTAAAAGAAAAGTTTAACCATTTTATTGTAATCTATCCAGGTCAAAATCCGATGTAATATACTTAATGAATCGAAAAACTCTGATCAGCTAAGATAATCCATGCAATTTCTAAATAAGAATTGTTTGAAATTTAAAACCTCTCAGTATGAGATTAAGATCAATAGATCGAAATTGTAGGACAATTGAGGTAGAGTGAAGCAGATCTATTCTTTAAAGCCAACCGGTGAAAACTATAGACATGTTTCGATAATATTAAACTTCTTCAGCAAAATATCCTCATTTGGTACGCTAAGAGTCATCACCGTGTGTGTGTGTACGCGCGTGCGTGCGTGTTTGTAATGACGCTATAGTTTTTAGATTTTGATCCTTCTCAGTTGAACCATTTCAAACATATGTGTAGGAGACCCTACTGTATTTGTATTTATTATGCGGAAAGCTCCATCAATGTATTTCTCCCACCCATATTGTTGATATTCATAATCACGATCACTGCATTCCCTTTATTTCTATACTCATTGATCGCTCTTGATCTTACTAACAGAGAATACACTTCGCTGATAAGCTCAACACCAAAACGCACCATTATTTTCACCAGTTGACTCTCAAGATTAGATCTACTCCAACATACATTATCTATACTATCAAAAAATGTTGATCAACTGATCTTAACGGAATTATCTCCCTTCTTTTATTTTCTTTTCCGTTGGTGTTTTTAGCTTTCAGAGAGAGGGGAAGATAGATAAAGTTCTTGTTTAATTGCTTGGATGACTATGAATATAGAGGCGAAATTCCAGAGAAGCAAGAGACTGACTCGACCAAAATAATTTTATTAATTTTTCGTAAGATGTCTGTCTTCCGAAAGTCAATAGTCAACACTAAATCTGTGAATATATAATATAATGGAGAAAGATTAGTAGCATTTATATATATATAATATAAAATTAAGTTTCTTCATATATATGGAATTACATAAACTACGAAAAACCTGTGACACAAATTTATGAATTCAATGTTTCCCTTCCAAGTCTGACAAATACAGAAGTGTGAAAAGATGAGATAGTAAAAAATAAATGAGAGAGAGAGAGAGCTGATGAGGCAAGGGAATGTAAGGAAAGAGAGTAGGAGGATTGTGAGAATGTTTAAATACTTGTTGCTGGCCAACTTCCGCTATGCCCATCAATGGTAAGGCCGTGCCAGTCGCTGGGATTGGTTGTACATACTACTGTCGATTCGGCTGTCTATTAGCAAGAATACAGAACTAATAAGAATTAAAATGTCATCCAAACTTAAAAAGATTATCGATGAAAACAAGGAACATGACAATCCTGAACTTGATCTTGTTGATCGATCTATCACTGATCTCAACGATGTCCCGGGACTATGTAAGATTTTGTTTTGATTTTAATATTATTGAAATTGCATATATAGTATATAAACATACTGCAATTGTTTCTATTTCTATTTAGTACTCCTTTTTTTCACCACCATAAATATTAATTATTAGTGTAAACATATATATATATATGACTATTCATCTTTCTAATATTTATAAACATTGTTTTTGGCCTTTGATAACTCCACAGACAAGTGTTTATTACCTAATAATGATTTATTCATTGATATGAAGCTACACTTTTGCAGAGAAAGTAGGTTACGTAGGACACCCTAGTTTATAACTGGTATTTTTGTCGGTAAATTTTTACCACCTCACCAAAATTTACCCTTGTATCGACCCTCCCACGTTCCAGAGAGTTTATATTCAGGACTTTGAGGCGAAACGAAATGCTTTAAAGCATTTGGACCTACGCCTTACCTCTCTACCATTCCATCACCTTATGTGCATTCCATGAAGTTGATGACCTGACCTGATTTACTCAAAAATATAACAGCAACACTACCTAGTTTTTCTCTTCTTTTTTTTTATATTAATTATTCTCTTTCTAAATAATTTCCGTTAATTCAACAATTTACTATGTTACCCACACATTAATTTGTTGCCGTTTAAATTTGGAAATAGTTTCGTCTTTGAATTCTTTAGAACTGTTATGATTCATTCGCACTGAATACCATTATGTGGTGGCTCGACCTGCTAGAAATAGTAGCGACATTTCCCTCAAATCACAAACTGGATTATGTAGTCCTAGGTTCCCGGTTTCACAGGGGGGAAATAAACGAAATGATCATGACTTGAATGTATTTAATCATTATTGGCCTGCTCCATCAAAAAATATGAAAGTCAAGAAGTTTTGACAACTTTAATAAAGTAATGTCTATTCTTTCATTTAAATTGATTTTTTTTTTCCACAATATGAACGGAGTGAATATTAAATTTGGAGGAATGTTTTATTTTAAACCAACTGATTATAACATTTAAATACAAAGAAACAGAAAAAACTAAATATCGTAACTGTTGAACAATAATAGCATTGGTTCCGTGTTTCCGACGAACCAATCGTTTATTCGCTGCATTTCCGAACGATGTGACTTATAAGGGGTTATCTATAACTCGGTGCAGAGCAAATATCATAAGACGTGTGTATGTATATATATATATATATTTGAGTCTGACGAGTCGCCTTGCTAAGCGCTTTATAGGTGCGAAACCAATAGTCAGTCTATGACAACTTTTAACTTCTTAAAAAATATACATATATATATATAATCATTTGACCTCCGTTTACCATGCTGGCATGGATTGGACAAATGATGATGAATTTTCGCGGCAAATTTCCTACGGCCCGATGTTCTTGTCGCCAACCTTCACCTGTTTCCAAATAAGGTAATATTTCCTCAAGACAAGACATGTTTTCACGGAAGATTGGAAATGAAGGACACCGCCTCCGTGACGGTGACACTCATCTACAACTATCTCATGATACCATAGCAAGAAAACAATAACACTTATACACACCCATTCATATATACATACATACAACAAGATTCTTCTAATTTCCATTTATGAAATATATTAACAAGACTCTGATCAGCCTTGGGCAATTGTAGAAGAAACCTGCCCAAAGTGGCACACAGTGTGATTGAACTCTGAATCATGTAGTTAAGAAACAAACTTCGGCACTGTCATGGTATTAGCTGTCAGAAATGAAAGTAGAAAAATCCAAACAAGAAATGTTACTGCTGGTTTGAGTTGAAATCTGTTTCTTTGGCTACTGACTGGCCGGAGCTTTCTGTCTGTCTGTCTCTCTCTGTCTCTCTCTCTATCTATCTATCTATCACTCGTCCACCTTCGTTTGTTTCCGTAGAATTTATCAAATTAGAAAATGCATTTCCGTAGAATTTATCAAATTAGAAAATGAGTTTCCGTAGAATTTAAACAAATGAAATTCAGTTTAAACTTTATAAATAAATATATTTCATTTCATGTTCAGTTTAAACTTTATAAATAAATATATTTTTGAATTATTCATTATTGTTTTTAAAAACAAATCACATACACCAATCAGCACCACCAATGACCACCACCACCACAACGCGTAATCCAAAGTTGGAATTAATCACCGCGATATTGCCATCGCCACAACAGAAAATAGTATTAATTGGCTTAAGAGACATGGACTTTTAAATACCCCAAAAATATGCCCCTCGTGTGGAGCTAGCATGATGGAAGTAGCCAAAAAGTTTTTTTTTTCTAATTTGATAAATTCTACGGAAACAAACGAAGGTGGACGAGTGATAGACAGATAGATAGATAGATAGATAGATAGATAGATAGCTCTGGCCAGTCAGTAGCCAAAGAAACAGATTTCAACTCAAACCAACAGTAACATTCCTTGTTTAGATTTTTCTACTTTCGCTTCTGACAGCTAATACCATGACAGTGCCCAAACTTCGTACTACACAGCCATGCACAGGCATGGTTGTGTGATAGTATGTATACACACATACATAATTAAAGATTGATTATCAGCTAAGCATGAAACATAATTAAGGATCCTAAGAAAGTGATACTTTATGGAAAAAATATCTCCTGTGATAGTTTTTCTGTCTCAAGTTATAGACAACTCCCTATCACTCACTCATTGTTGGAAATGCTGTAACTCAATGATTGGCTTGTTGGAAACCTATACCCAAGCCTATTATTGTTCTACAACTAGCATATCAGACAAATTACTCTCCAACATTTTCTTCAGGCTCTTTACATTCTCGGTTGAAATACTGCCAAGGTCAACTTCACCATTCATCCTTTCAAGTTTGATAAAATAACTACTATTTGAGCACTGGCATCAATATAACTAGCTAGTCCCCTCCCCCTATAATTGCTGGCCTTGTGCCAAAATTTAAAACCATTATTGTATTATGCTATGTGTGTGTGTGAGTATGTATACCTGTGTATGTATACATTATATATGTATATATGTGTGTGTGTGTATATATATATATATATATATATTACAAATTAAAAGGGTAAAGATTTATCAATTTATTAATTTATTAATAAATCAACAATTAATAATTTTTACCAAGCCCTTCGGTATGTAAGCACCATTATCGGTGGAGAACTTATTTAAAAGTTCCCATACATTTATAAACATAATTAAGGGATCAGCAAGCATTTGCTTCACCATATACCGAAGTTCAGAAATAGCAGCTAAAAAAGCTGAGACTCCAACAGATATGGAGTCTCAGCTTTTTTAGCTGCTATTTCTGAACTTCGGTATATGGTGAAGCAAATGCTTGCTGATCCATTAATTATGTTTATAAATCTATATATATAAAAATGAGAATGTGTGTCTGTCTGTCTGTCTGTCTGTGTGAATCCCTAAAACTCGAGAACTACGCAACCAATTTCATTCAAATTTTACAGATGCCTTACTTAGGGTTCCAGTTGTGTTTTAGTCAAAAAGAAATTTTAACTTCTTCCAGAGTTCGAGCCCACAGCAACATAATATCTCCTCCACTATTTAAGTATTACGTGTCAAAAGTGAAACAAAAACACTCATGTCAAATACTTTCACTCTAAAAATGAAACTATTCTACTAACTGAAACAATCACATTTTGATACTTTCAGAGAGAGAGAAAGAGAGAGAAAGAGATGTATATGTATACATATACATGTATATGTACACGTATATACATAGATACATATATATAGATATAGATCTATATGCATACATGTATATGTATACACATATATACATGCATACAGATATCTATACATATATACACCCATCACACACAAACACACACATTAGTCATTTGTTTTCCTATCCAAAACTACGTCAAAAGTACTGAACGGATCTTTATGAAATTTGGAAATTATATTCTATGTATAACGGCCATAACTCCCATGAAAATTCATATATTTTTGATGTTGATGAAATTTTAACCCGAACATAACAGATGAGCATTATTTGTAATTCAACGGTACAACAGTGTAAGACTACCCTTTCAGATATACTTTCATTGTGATTTCTGCAATGTGGTGCATAAATTGTCAAGTAAATGAGACGCATCTTTGCCTCCACTGATTCACTTGCAAAGTGTTGAGTAAAATTATTTCGTTGCAGACCTCCTTTGGGTCTTTTTATTATCACTACGACACACATAGTCCCCAGTTGGTAACATTGATTTCAAGGCCCTCCTAGATGAGAGACTGGCATTCCACTTAATGTCTATGTTCCATGCTGGCATGGATTGGAGAGTTATTAATGTAGAAATATGGTACCATAGCTACTAACAGTTGAGGGTTGCGTAGTCTAGACGGCGTTTTTAGATTTCATTATTCTCTTTAACCCGGGCAAAGCCGGGTATTTCTGCTAGTATATATATATATATATATATATTACTGGTGAAGGTTGGTTTATAGGGTTACCCTGGGTTTCTCATCATAAAGGGTACCTTTATGGTGTATCTTCAGACCCTAAGACCTGTTGGCCTATCTTGGGTCTGAAGATATACAATAAAGGTACCCTTTATGGCGAGAAACCCAGGGTAATCCTATAACCGGCGTTCGCCAGTAATAAATATAGGCTGCTCGACTTCTTAGAGTAGGCTTCTTCTTCATATTTATGTTTTTCAAAAACAAACGATATATATAAATATATATATATATGTAATTGCAAGTCATACTATTAAAACATAATACAGTTGGTACACAGGTAATTTATCATAACATTCGGTCAAAGTGTATTATTTATGCAAATTATTTTATTCATTCTTTAAACTCTTAATAATGGCTATATATACAGTGTCTCTGTAGACAGTAACAGGTGAGTATTCAGTTGCTGATAAAATCCTAATATAGGATGAAAACCAGCCCAGTTAATCACTCTTTGTTTATGTCTACAGGAAGTTTATTTCACAAGACAGTTGTTTGTGACTGTCCAGTGTTTAATTCTGTTTTACTTATGAAATATTGGATGAAATCTATCGTCTATAGATGTGCTCTAGAGTATATAATAATAATATATATAAATATGTGTGTCTGACACGTAAAAGCACCCACTACACTCTCTGAGTGGTTGGCGTTAGGAAGGGCATCCAGCCGTAGAAACTCTGCCAAATCAGATTGGAGCCTGGTGTAGCCATCTGGTTTCACCAGTCCTCAGTCAAATCGTCCAACCCATGCTAGCATGGAAAGCGGACATTAAACGACGATGATGATGATATTTCTTTATTTTTTTAATTGCCAGAAAGTTACAAAGTGACTTGAGGGCTGGAAGTTTTATGTATGACACATTACTTATACATACACACACACATATATATGTAAGATGAGTTTTTGTATCATATTCCATTCACTACACACTCGTCAAACCAAGATTATGTTAGAAGACACATGCCCATGGTATTGCCCAGTAAGATTGAACCATTTATGTAATTGCATATTTCAACTTTAAATATATACTCATAAATATTATGTTCTTACTTAACCCATTTATTAAATGATAATCATAATCTTTACCTTAAATTGTTATTTTTTATTTTCAGTAAACCTTGAGCATCTTACCAGATTGACATTGAGTCACAATAAATTAACAGGTAATATTTTTCAGTCCAAATATATTAAGAATGTTTCACATTTGTTGAAGAGATTGTATGTACATCTTTAACTATTGTAAGCTCATATCTAGTGCAACATTTTGTTGTCTCTCTTGACTTGAGGTTTCATTCTGTGTGCTTTAAATCATCAGAGCTGATTAGTAAGTTAATTGCAAACTTACATATTTTACTTAAGATGTTATCTCAGAAAATTAGACCTAAAACCTAAAAATGTAACTGAAACGGTTTCACATTGCTTACTTCATCTCTATGATGTGAACTTAGCAATGAAAGCTAAATAGAGTAATCATGAGTTTTACTCTATCGTCCACTGATGTAACTGTACCTTCCAATAGTACTTTTTTGCTACTAAGCAAACTGTACCATTCAGAACTGTACCAAAGATATCACAGTACATGTGACAGGATATGAACTGTAAACACTTCTGTCAACTAGGCCAGCATCCTTGGCTTCATCTTTGTGATGCTCCATTCATTTCATATATGTTTAAAAAAATATATTGAACTAGCAATCATAAAGATTTTATTCATTACTATCATTCTAAGCTTTTCAATTTTCTTATTTTGTTATCTATTTTTTTCATTGTTCTTTAGTTTCTTTGAACTATTTTGTATTTCGTACAATATTACACTCTATATTAGTTGATGATGATAATAATGTTTGTTAATATGAAACCACTATCAACTATACACAGAGAAAAGGAATGAGTTAGTGTTATGGTTAGTCATTCTTCAAGTATTTGCAATGTGAGAGAAATGAACTGGCTTTCTCCAAAATATAAAGCTTCCTTACCTCCTAAGCTTACTGCAAGTATACTTCATATTTCACAGTGCTTATCAATTAATTCACCAGTAATATTGATTTTTTTTTAATGTTAAAATTAGACACAAATCCAAGTTACAATTTCCTTTAACCACTAACTTTTGAAACCTTGTTCCTTTATAAGAAATCAATTTATAAATTTAATCTTGTGTTAGATTTTGTCAAATGCAGTTATCTCAGTTTGATCTTGTGAAAAGCAATTATGCTCAGTCAGAGTATTTACATGAAGAAACTACAGTCAACGCGTAACAATTAACAGGTTTAACTCAGTTGTATTAGTACCATTAAAACCTAACAGAAATTATTGATTTCTTAACATTAGTTTGAGGTTGAAAATTCACTTTTACATGACTGGTTCTTTTTTATTAACTCTATTCATTTCAATATTCTGTGCACTTAGTTCTATTAAATATTGGTTTTAAATTTTGACAGAAGTCCAGTAATTTCGGGGAAGAGGTCATGTCAATTACATTGTCCCTGGTGCTCAATTGGTACTTACTTTATCAACCTCAAAAGGATGAAAGGCAAAGTCAACCTCAACAGAATTTGAACTCAGAATGTAAAGATGGAGAAAATGCTGCTAATCATTTTACCCAGTGTTATGTTGTGGAGCATAGTGAATGCACAGATTGGTGTTGTTTTAGTTGCCAGTAGTTCTTGTTTGTTTAATACTGGTTTCAGATCGGAAAGCTTCCTTGATTTGAACAGTTTAGAGTGTAAACATCAAAGAGGAAAAAATGCATTTCTACAATTGCTCTGCATCAAGTTTCAGATACTCCCCTATCAGTTTTGCCATTAGAAATATAAGGAATGAATGACTGGACTATTGAAAACATCTAATATTGAGGACACTATTGGTCACTAGTTTTGATATAAAATAATAAAACATTCCAAAATATGTTTATATTGAGCAATTCATATTAAAAGCTTGGTATTAATAGAATTCTTTTTTTAACCCTCTCACACCTGGGCCCCTGTGTCTAACTTTACCTTCTACCTGGGATCCTGAGCAAAAAAAAATAAATAGTTGCATATACAACCCAAGAGTGATGATTACAGGCACACTAATGAACAGAATCAGCTTCTTTTTCTATGTGTGTTGTTCATTACCACTTTACTAGGAATCCAACAAAAATTACATTTAACCTATTCTTGCTATAACAGGAATATGATGTGATAGGGTTAAAATTTAAATTATTTATTCTTATGTAAGAAATCCATCTAAAAATCAATGTATCTAACTGATTTTAAAAATTCTTTTCCATTTTTTTAGAAGTTCCTCCTGAAATTCTCGGTTTGATTAACATAGAAAAACTTAATCTCTTTAATAATCACATAGAGGTAAGAGTATTATTACATATTTATTTTTATTCATTTTCTTTTTTAAGATTTTGTTGTAAATTTTAAAATGTAATTCCATAAGTTTTTTTTTTTTTCGCTTGCTATATTTCAATAAAAAATAACAATCAAAATAATTAATTTACTGTTCATCAGTAAAGAATTTAGTATGTAATTATAGTTTCTGTTTGCCTTCTCCAACTATGATTGCCTGCATTCCTATGAGTTGATATCTTATGTACTTTTTAATAGATTTTACCAACTAATATGTCAAATTTAACAAAGCTGAAAACATTGAATCTAGGGTAAGTTTATGCCATTTATTCACTGCCATTGTATGTTATATGTCAGAAATATTCATTCAAATGCTGATTCCAAATAAAATTTTCAATAATGATAAACTAATTTTATTTTTTCAAAGCACTTCATTTAAATTATATTTTTCATTTTATAATATATTTGTAATTAATTTATATATATTGTAATTGATATATATAGCTGAAATTTATGTGTTTATTGATAGTAAATTATAACATGGTTGCCATATAACTTACTTAGCAAAGTATGTTTTTAGTAGTGACATCAAGATTAAAATTCAGTCAATTTATTACTGAACCTATAAAATCAATTAATATAAATGGTTCCTGCTCTTTATGAGAATCTAGTGTTGTACAAATGCCAAGACATGATAATTGCCTGCATTCCTATGAGTTGATAATCTGGAGTTAAAAATACAAAGATAAATAACTCTTTATTTTATACGTGAACAAGATAGAGTCAGTTGCTTGGCTTTCTACCAATGGGGAAATCAAGCCTTATTGACATCATTAAAAAGTGAGTTGCAACAATCTTCCCTTTCCCAACTGAACTCACTACAGACGAAAATAGATCATGTTGTAGGCTTTTTTTTCTATACTAAGAGCTTACATGCTTCTATGCTATTTCCAAATTTGAAATTTGTATTTTATTCTTTTTATTAACTTTATAAGCACCCCCTCTTCAGATTGAGTGACTGAGTAAAACGGTTACCAGCAACTTCTAAAAGTGATTGGCATTATGCCTTTGTACTAGATGTGCAATTTCATTTCAAATATAAGCACTTTCATTGTACAGAATCTAATACAGCTAAATAGCTGCTAAACTGCTCCTTTTTTTTCTTTTTGGAACCCCTCCATGTCTCCCACCCTACAAACATGATTTTTTTCCCCCTTTCGTTCAGATTTCTCTCAGAGAAAAAAATTGATTCATTGGGCATATGCCAATAAATTATACAATCACAGTTATTTATTACATCTGAACTGTTTGTTTTTTTTATTGTAATATGAGAATATAAATTGAAAAATGCCTCCTCATGATATTCTTGTTTTACTGAGACAAACTAAGGATAACTGATTAATAGAAACAATATAACATTTAAAATGTTCCACTTAGGTTTTTCCAAATTGTGTAAGTCTAAATCAAGATAATCTTACATTCTATAAAATGCAGGACATGCTTGTATTTTGAAAATACCTCATGGAGTGACAACTGTGCCCTGCACAGTTACAGACTGCTCTTTGACTAGGCATAGCACCCATTCAGCCACCCTGCTAGGGATATGGCAAAGTCATGGGACTGCAGCATGGCAGACTGTGAAGAGGTAGCAGAAGAGCTCAACTGAGCCAACAATGTTTCTTACATTGATTCTAAGTGGAGGAATCCTTGAAGATTAACTGTCAAGATCACCAAGCTCTATCAAGTAACTGCAACACTTACATAAGGGTGGCATCCATGGTTGTATAATCAGCTAATAAAAGATTTGCTATGACTCAGGCTCCCAATTCAAATTCATAAGAATGGAATTGGACAGCAACAGAGTCATGAGAATCCACAAAAGCAGCGAGAAAAATCAAACAAGAGAGAAGCATGTCTAAGTTCCATTGGGTTCTCACAATACCTTTCACGTTTGTTTTGTATATACAACAAAAAAGTGTGCTGTCTCAAATCCTCGGACACACATATCTGGTATCCATGGTGTATAACTGACCAAGGTAAGAAAATTTCATTTACAACTGAGTGAACTGGACATAATTATTGGATTTCAAAGTTTTGTTTAAAAAAAAAAATGAAATGAGTGGACGAGAGTAACATGAAATAAAATTTTTTTGCTGAAGATCACAATGCACCATTGGGTCTGGGATCAAAACCACAATTGTGCAATCATGAGTGCAACACTCTAACCTTTGGGACCCATGCCTTCACTGCTTTGTATATGACAAATAACTTACCATATATATTAACCATTCAGTATTAGATTATATCCATTACTTAGACGAAATCAGATTCAAATTAGTTTTCTTACAAACTAATATTTGGGCTCCTTAAAAAAATTACCTGAATGAAGTGAAGGGGAGCCACTTTCAGCAAACTGAATCTTAGCCATAAAAACAAAGGCATGTGAAGTCCACAGAATTAAAAAGTGATCCTAGAACTGCAGAAATAAAAGTCTTGACAAGACAAAATATCTGGAGAGAGCTCATTGTGCAAGAAATTGTCTGTTTTAATGAAAAACTAATTTGCAAACTCTCAGAATAAATAGAGCAGTTAGTTATTCATCTGCATATTTTACATGAGGAAGATTTTCTTTGCCGGAGCCTCTTCGGCATATAGGTGGGTACTTTTCGATTTATATTCTTATATATCGTCATGAAAGACCAATAGCTCAAAAGGTAATAAATAATATTGAAAAAAAAATCATTGGCATTGATCCATAGAATCAGTTTTTTTTTCCAATAAAGATAAATGATGCCCGTTGCCTTTATACCACAAACACTCAAAATTTCATACATGAATGATTTCCAAATTAGTAATTGGATATGGGAGTAACAGCATGGCCAGCTAAAATCAGCAGATCAAACACTTTTGGATTTCATTGCTTGGGACTTTATCAAACCTGAATTGTTTCTATGAAACTATGACTCCAGACAATTTCTGTGAATGTATACAAAATACTTCAGATAACACCACAAATGTACCAGGATGTTTTTAAAATGCTAAATTTAAGCTCTGCAAAGGTACTGATGTCCACATGAAACTCTGCTCAAGAATCTCCAAACAATGTTACTAATTCTATGATTTTTTTTTTCCACTGATTTCAATGTTTTGTTAAATAAGAGGTTTTTATGGACACCCTAGATAACTTGAGTTGTCTTCTATTACATTAAATAATTTTACTTACATAACCATTTTCTTTACAATAGCATTAACCGATTGAAAATACTCCCACGTGGATTTGGTGCCTTTCCTGTTTTGGAAGTCCTTGATCTTACTTACAACTTTCTCACAGAGAACAGTTTACCTGGCAACTTTTTTTGTTTAGGTTGGTGTATTATTATTATTATAGCTTTGGAAATAACAGGACTGTCAGATTTATAATTTACAAGATATCTATTTACAGTAAAGTTACTAAATTAGAAAATTACAATTCCTAACCATGGTCAGCACTATAGTCACAGAACACAAAACCAAGGGTTGTCAGACAGTATTGATATTCTTAAGTCAATTATCTGCACTTCTGTATGTGATGTCAAAATGTTCTATCAAATGTTAAATTGACTATTTTAGTTTTTTTTTTTTCTAAAGAAAGTATTTAACTTTATCATTGCCCACTGTATGTTATCTTGGGCAAGTGTCTTTTATAGCTCCAGGCTGACCAAAGCCTTGTGAGTGAATTTGGTAGACTGAAAG
The DNA here is from genome assembly GCF_046866305.1 of Octopus bimaculoides. Classification (NCBI taxonomy): domain Eukaryota; kingdom Metazoa; phylum Mollusca; class Cephalopoda; order Octopoda; family Octopodidae; genus Octopus; species Octopus bimaculoides. Next base: position 40,633,430 of record NC_142931.1, on the reverse strand, counting down.
GAAAAGAAACCCATGAGAGGTTGATTTTGTATTTATATGTTTGCACCTCATCTTGATATCATGCAATACTGTAAAGGAGTATCACCATCATACAAGTGATATTCATTACCTATCTTCCATGAAAATTTGTAGTCATAGAGAAATATTACCTTGCTTGGAAACAAATGAAGGTTGGAGAGAGTAATGGCATCTGGCCATAGAAAATCTGCCTCAACAAATTCTGTCTGACCCATATAAGCAAGCATAGATTAATAGGCATTAAAATGATGATAATACTCTATAACAAAGATGCTGATGTGAAGAACAATGGATTATTTTTAAGTCAAATCTCAGATACACCTAATATTGTATTAATATTAATATTGAAAAGGGGAAAAAATGCAGAAATGTAAGCTTTCAATATCTCTCTGCAAATACAAAAAAAAAAAGCTAAACAGTTTTATTCATATTAACACAGTAAAATTAAAATAAGTTTTAAAATGTGGATATTTACATATTGTTGAAATATTACAGTTGAATATTTTCCCTCCTGCTGTTTATTCACAGTTAACAGTTCTCAACTAAAAGTCCATAGGATCAGGTGATGATACAAGCATTGTGTCAAAAAGCAACTGACCAAAATTTGCAAATAGATTACTGAAGGATATTTGTGGAAATGAAAAGCTTGTTATCTCCATCCTAATTGGCTTTGATTTCAAAGACACTTTGATGTAACAGTTACAATTGTCAGAACAAAACATACTTCCAGAATTCATTAAGACATGTTCTAAAGCCAAAATTATTATTCAAGAATAAGATGGACACAACTTAAAAAGATGAGCAGTCAGTAAAGTTTAAACTCAATTCAAAATAGGTTCATTTGTATTGCAATATTCAGTGTTTAATTAGCCACCAGAGCAAAATACGATCATTGTAATAATTAATTTAGCATTCTGAATTATCAATATGAAGGACATGGATTCTCTGGAACCACTCATCTTGCATCAAGTGTCTGGGGTTAGCTGAGAAACTATTAACAGCAAAAGTTAGATTAAAAGACCGTTTCTGTGCCATTACTTTTAACAGCTGTAATAATTTTTAACATTTGATTATATTTAGAAAAGTTCTAAACTTCTGAATTATTTTTCATTTATAACTATTGCAAACATTGAGAGGGTTAAATAAAAAAAATGTTTTAATCCACCAACCCTACTTGATTTTTTTTCTCTTTTCTCCATGCATATATTGTCCATTGCTTTGTATATACAGAAACACTGCGTGCCTTATATCTTGGTGACAATGATTTTACATTTATTCCTCCTGAGATAGGAAAGTTTCAAAATTTGCAAATTGTGAGTACAGCAAAATTCTACTTCCTATAGAAACCTTATACGTCAGCAAGTAGACATACAATTTATAGTTAAATCTTCAGTAAGATAATGATTAATTCTAATTGAAATCATTAACATGAAAATAACTGTTCAATAGATTGGTTATATTATGTATGCTGGTTATTTAAATTTGAAATAATCATTCAGCAATCATAATATACCTTAAATCCAAACTATTGAACTTTAAAATTGTCAAATATTAAAGCTTAATACAAATCTTATGAACTGATATGACACACAATAACATTTTTTTCTCTTTCTAGTTGTCTTTAAGAGACAATGATCTTCATACCCTTCCAAAAGAAATAGGCAACCTTCAACGCTTAAGGGAATTATATATTCAAGGAAATCGGCTGAGCACTTTACCACCTGAACTAGGTAAGATTGTCATATTAGGCATATACATTGTGACTTTGAATTTGGTTTCCTAATATGAATAGCTTTTAGTCATCTAAATATATTGATGAGACACATTGATAAAATTAGTATCAATAGCAGCTAAGTGAGGTAAAAGGTGAAGTTATTTCTAGCATTTGCTCACATTCAGATATACTCTACAAAATATTGCTACCTCATAAACTGAAGAGTAACAAAACATCGATAGATCTCAGCATACCTATCTTATGAGTAATATTTACAGTAACACAGTAAATAAAGCTCACTAGAGAGGGTACCTTTTATTTATCACCCATTTCCACTGAGCTAAGTCTAAATATTTGCAGTTACTTATGCATGTCTGTACAGTAGTTTGCTTCCCAACCACATGGTTTTGGGTTCAGTACCAGTGCTCGGCACTTTGGGCATCTATTATAATCTGAAACCAACTAAAGCCTCATGATTGGATATAGTGGACTGAAACTAAGAGAGGCTTGTTTGTGTATATTTTTGAGTCTCTGTCCTGACAGTGTTTAATGTTGTAAATCAATGTCATTCATTTCCCATGTTCTGCATGATGAAATATCACCTTGCTTGGAAACAGAGTATGGCATTAAATAACCTGGCTCAAACTCCATCCAACTCATGCAAACATGGAAGAGTGAGAATTATAAACAGCCATATAAAATGAATTAATTATTTATATATTCACAAGAATTCTATTTGAAATAAATAATTTACAGGTCAACTTGATTTATATGGAACAAAACAAATTTTTCGGTGTGAAAACAACCCATGGGTAGCCCTGATTGGCGACCAGCTTCAGATTGGTGTATCACATGTATTTGAATATATCCGCTCTGATAAATACAGATAGTAAGTACACAATCATAATTTTATGATAAGTTTTGTTATTTAAAATTCAAATTTTGTAGAACTGCAGAATACTTAACATGTAAATTTCAAACTTGAAATGCAGCAAAAATTTTATCAAGCCATTTTTAGATTTACTATGCAATAATTTATGATTATTACCTTTTTATATAATTACAATTTCTGTTCCAAAATAAGACCAAGTAAAAAGCAATTCTAACACCATTTAAGTAGCTTCTAAGTTTTACAAAAAAAATTTCCTTGTTTTTTATTCTCAGTTTGTATGGTCGTCACATAGAAGCTAAGCCTGAACCAGCACAACGGAAAACAGAACGGCCCAAAAAATATTCCAAAAAGTGAAACTGAAAAGCCTGAATTTCTAAAACTGCTATATAGCCAAATGTATCTATTTTTTTTCTTCAGCTAAGTGATCTAAATATTTAGCCACTGAAACATTGTTTTCTATATAAGATATCAAACCAACCAGCCATCCCTATATATTATATACATATATGCATGCGAGCTCATGTTTCATCTTCAGAATAGAATGGGACAAAAATACATCAAATACTTTTGCCAAAACTAATTGTAATAAACACTTTCAGAACTCATCTAGAAAATTGCTTGAAATTTTTTTAAACAATGAAACAGTTGTAATCTGTACAGTAATAAATAAAAATTGTCACCAAATGACAAACTTCGAAGCTTGTTTTATTTTAATTTCAATACTTTGATTTGTTTCCATTGTATCAGTTCATTTAAAAAATTTCTTTTAATTCAAGTCATCATACTTGAAAGTTAGAAATAAGTCCCAGTTTTAACTAGCATGATAACAATCATTCCATTAAAAGCACAAAAAAACTAGAAGTTTGAAAGTCTATTTAAGAGAAATTATTGAAAATGACATAAGATTAATTTTAGAAAAGGAATTTCCAAGTTACTAAGTAAAAGAAAACTTTTAAAAGGAATGTAAAATAAATGGGAAAAACACAGAAAAGTTTTGAAAATTCAATTACCATTACACACTTTTATTAGAAGTTCTGTCACTTACAAAAACTGTTTTCAAGTTAAAAAATGTCCACCATTTATCCCTCTAAAAAGTTGCTACCAAACCAATCTGGATAACCAGAGATCAATGTGTTCCAGCATGTAATCACTTCCTGTATCTCATTAGGAGAAGGGGGGAAAAAAAATATCATTTCAATGTGAAATTATAGACAAGAGGAGGGAAGGGATGCAGTCACAAAAGCAGTTAAAAAAAAATTTACATGAAAAACTAAACATTACTTTTATGGTAAATTGTGAAAACGTAAGTGAAATGACAAAGTGAAAGCTTTGTTGGCAATTTCATAACTTTTATTGCAAAACTCAACACCTGTGTAAAAGGTTCTGGGAGTTTCGCAAATATCTATTAGTCCAAATCCAAAATAGTTATTTCTTCTGGGCTTATATGCTGTAGGAATAAGTAAAAATCTTTGGCAGTATCAGTCTGTTAACAATTTTAATAGTAGAGGGACCATGTCGCTGAACAATAAGTACTTGGTAACTGTCCCAGACTAATCAGATTCTGAAAGAGAAATTAAAAACAAAAGATAAAATATGAAGATTTTTTAAGAGAAATTAAATTGAAATAGACTAAAGAAAACTTCTTTTACCTTCTTCAGCACTCTTTAGCCATTCCACAAATTTCTTCATTTGGCTAACAAAGATACCTTTTCCTTTTGAAGAAGGGCTATCACGATACCACTTTAGGACCACATCTTCAGACAGGACCTCAGCTTAAGAAAAAATAAAAATTAAATTGTATATCAATCAAACAGTCTATACAATCACTTCCTAACAAAATCTAATTCTGTCCCATCCATCATCAAATGTCATTTTTTAAAGAAAGAGACCCATAAGTGCACTTGTTGGCATCTCCCCACATGAAAGCATTAAAGTAAGAATTAGCAAAAATTTCACAATTTTGACAACAATAATATGAGTAAAAATAAAATGCTTACATTTATAAAAGAGTATTATAATTTTTTGAAACACCTTCATAAAATTGATATTGTCGTAGCAGTATTCTTGGATTCTCACCATGAGGTTGAGCTCCGATTTTTCAGTTTTTGCTACAGCAGTAAACAGAAGACTGTAATTACGCAAATGCTTGAGAGCTTGCTCTGCTACGAGTTCTTCCTTTTTGTTCCATTCAACAGTTCCCATTACTGTATTCCAAACCTAATGAAAAAATATTTTGAAACCCATTCATAGACTTAAAATCTGCAACAGGTGAATCATCAATAACCCTAATACATTAGAAACATATTTGCAAAGAAAATTCTCAACTTCAAATTAATATAAAATTGTTTCACTTCAAATGCCAGACATCACCATTATTGAGATGAGTTTTCCTGGTGTATACACATCCCCAGCATAGTGAAGACTACATCTTCATAGCTAGAAATATATTAGTTCCCATCAAGCAACTACTAACCCTGTACAAGCACTCATGGCACAAATATTAGATTACATCTATAAATTAAAAAAAAAAAGCCACTTAACACTATGTCACTTGAAAATATACTCCAACCTCTTGTTGTCTTGTCTGATTTAAGTGCTATTATGGCAGCCTCTTCTCAAAGCTAGCTGGTTTTGTTCCATTACAACACAGCACTCCTACTCACTCGTCATCCCCTACCCCACCCAATGCTTCCAACTCTGGAATGTCCCCCCCACACTCCACATTTCTTCTGCAGCCATTAACTTGCAACAGTTCATGAATAATGTTAATGGCATCAATCCTACAGGGTGAATACAAGCACACAAACCTTGTTAAACACCTCAATGTCAGATGCAGTAGAAAATTCATTTTGGCATGGCACTTGACCTTTCAGAACACTAAATTATAGAACCATTTGGTTTAGTTGTCTAATCTACTTTTAATCAGTCTTGAGGCTGTGACAAAGGATTTATAGTAGATAAACACCAGTTTTTGTTGTTTCCTGATTACTGAAGTTGTCAGAATAATATATCAGCCATGCTACAAAAACAGAAACTGAGTTAAGACTGCCCAGTTTTGTTCAGACAACTGTTGGAACGAACCAATTTAGCAGCACAAAAGAAAATCTTACAAACCAATGAAAATGATTCCAATACTGTCCACATATACCAACTGTAGAAAGCAGAGTGATCTCCCTCAATGTTCATGAAAAATCATAATCAATGTATTTTACCATACAGCTTTAAGTCATAATACTGATACTGAATTTTAATGGTAACATTGTTTTCTCTCATTTCCAATGCATTGTAAGAGAAACGCTTTAGGTAATTCATAGTATTTATGAATATTTTCCATTTAACATTCAAATAAATTTTCCATAAAATAAAGTTTTAAAAGTATTTGTGCAATTATTTTTTTGTTACCATCACAAGTTTATACATTACTATAAGCAAGAAATATATCCAAATGAGACCTTAATTATTTTTTTAAAAGAGTTAAATAATCTATACTTAATCCATTTGAAAAAATTGAAATGACCTACAGAGATGTTATCAAGAACATAAGTTTTCAATTAAAATGCTAATTTGAAATTTAAGAGAAATCTACTTACCAAGACAACCATTTCATGATCAGAGAGCTTGTGCTTAGTCATGTATTCTTTTAAATGAGCAATTATCTGCAATAAAACGATTTTTCCCAAATTTAATCAAGCATTTAATGACAATCTCAAAGTTTATTGTACTTGACAGAATTCTCAAAGACAAAAATTTATAGCATACAAATTTATTTTCATGCCTGTCTGTATATCTGGCAAAAACCAACCTATTTAGGTAATACTTTCTTCTGTAAAAAATATGTATACACACACAATCTCTTCAGCTTTGATAGTGAGAATTCAGTTCTTTATTCTACTCAGTTACCAGCTCATTGAATTAGCATGACACAGAACAGGTACTCAATGTAATACTAAAAGCAGAATCAAGTGTGATGTCATCCAAGTGGCTTCTATAGTTTTTACCACCCCAATTTTACTCACAAAGTTAATCTGAGGACAAGGAAAATGCTATACAATGGTATTGAGCTTGGGGTCCTCATGATTTTGAAGTAAACTTAACCATTCGGCTATGCTGTGCCTAGACGTGTATATATGTTAAGCCATGAGCAAATTGTGTATTTTCCTTATTATGTTAATAAAAGATTTTTTTTTAAATTACCTCCCAAGTTACAAGCAAAAAAAAAAAAAAAAAAAAAAAAATCAAAGTTTACTAAACTCAAATTTATATATAGGTTTCTTAGTTTATTGTTGAGAAACAAAACTGCATAGCATATAACCAGTATGCTTGACAAAAGTGGTGAGAAATAAATGTAATTCAATAGCACACTTATTTACATGAATCTAGACAATCTGCACATCAATAATAAATTGCTGTTACAGAATATTTTTTCAATACTGCACAATATATCTGACTTGGTATTAAAAAAAATTTTAATCAAACTAAGGGCTATTGACATAACTGCCATAAGATATTATATGCTATAAGTCAAACTGCAACCTAACATTTTATGTTTGCAAAAGGCCAACTCAGAAGTAGTCATCCCCTCCCCCCAACTCAAATGGATTTCTGATAGATGAAAAAAGTAAGACAAACTAAAAATAAATACCTAAACTATGATGAATTTATAACATTTTAAAATGAAGCAATTTTTAACAATACCTCTTTTATGGGTTCATTATCATTGATCATCCTTGTCAAGTCCTTTTGTAACTCTTTCTTTACTTCGGCTGATTGTTGGACACGCTTAAAAAAATAAATGAAAAGAAATGGAGGATCGAGTTTTTCAAATAAAAGTCAACATTTAAAAAAAGAACGTATTTTTAAATGTATAACAATCAAAAATTCAAGATCAAAAGGTGAAATGATAAAATACAACTGACTTGTAAATTAGCAACTGGTCCAAGACCAGCTTCTTGGAAATGATTGAGAAAAGCCTCCTGACTGCGTTTATTTATTGGAAATAGTTCCTGCACAGACAAAAAAAAAAGTATGAGTATCAGTTTACAAATTAAAATAAAAAGAAACATTATATAAACATTTAAGCATGTATTGAATGGAAACTTACCAAAAGGCGGTTTTCAATTTGAGAACGTTTCATAGCGGCACTCACACTATTAATATCTTTTTCATTCAACCATGTTCGGAACATGATAGTGGAAAATTCCAATGATAAACCTTAAATTAAAAAAGAGTTATTCAAATATCCCTAAAGTTTTAGAATTCTTTATAAAACTGATCAAATAAAGTGATCACTAGTTTTTATTAAAATTGAAAATTAGAAACAGAAATTCATGAAATAAGTCACAAAATAAGTTAAGTTTATTATTTTAACATACCTTCTTTAACAACATGTTGTTCAAAGAGGCTTGAGAGAATTTTTGCTGAGCACAGGCCATTTGCCAAGAACAGCCCTGTGATGATAGCCAACTTACAGCGCTCTTCCTCACTGTAAGCTTTGAGGTAAATGAGAATCTGCAAAATAATTCAAGTCAAAATACTCTTTCACATTTTATACAGGATTAACATGAATTACTGAATGGATATATATATATATATAAACATTAACTAAAGCTAAGAAGGAGCAGAGAAGTTGAAAATGTAATAAGATAGTTCCCCAGAGGTCAGATAAAAATAATGGAAACTGAAACCGATTATGCTTTGACAGTTGGGGTTTTTGGCTAATAATCAAAAAGAAAATAAAGCAAGTGATAAGATCAAATTTGAAAGTAGTCTCTCGTAGTTCTCAGAGATAAGAAAAATGAGGGGAAAATATTTCAATTTAAGTCAACAGTCGCAAGCATAAGTGTTCCAGTGGCTGTGAAAGTGAAACTGAAGATATTTAAATTAATAAAATTAGAATATGGGAAAGGGCTTATCAATGACCTATGTACTTACAAAGGCCTTAATCTCTGCACAATACCAGCAGATATGATTTATTAAAGCTCAAAAGATAAAAAGGGATATACTGGTACACACACACACACACTGAACAAATAGAAAGTGTAAAATTTAGTCAACTTACTTTTTGCAACTCATCTTCAAAAGATCTTTCAAGGTACTTGTACCGTCTAATTAGCTTGAAGAACACCTGAAACAAATTTAAATACAAAACCAATGAATGGTATTTAGTAAGCATCAACATTTATTTGTCTAAATACTAATAAAAAAAAAAATGTACACTGTCTCAAAAGATTAACCTCAAATAATGATTGGTAACATAACATTAATGAATAAAATGGAACTTACTTCATAAAATGCCTTTAATGTTTCTACATTCTCTTCGGCAGTAAAGACACATATATCAGCTCGAGAGGGTTTAGTTGGATCAGTGTCTTGAACAATTAACCCACCAGGTGCTAAACATTAAAAAGAGAAATGTAATTTCATTTTAGTAAAGATATTTCAATGAAAATGAATGATGAAATTTCAACCATATAATTGTTGCAATTAAAGCAGTGATGGCAGTCTTTAACAGCCATTTTGTTGAACAGCAATAGAACTAGACACTGCAATATCAAACACATAACGTACCTAAGCAAACTTTGTTAGTTTTCTTTTTATCTTAATACCCACTAATTTGTAAGTTTTAAAACCATTATACCATTTTCTTGTCCCCAACCTCCACCCCTTGAGAGTGGGACTGTAATGAAAAAATATATTGTAAGCAAAATATTCATCATAAACTAGATGGTTAAAACACTGACATTTAATAATGAAATTATTGTGTATAGTGCACTACACCTTATCAAAAGGTGCATGCATAATACATAGAATTATGTACAAATGGCAGGAAAGTGAAGTGTATGAGTCATGCGTATGGAGGGGGGATATCAGGTGTAGTGTTGGCGAATTTCAGGGAGCATGGAAGTTTTAAAGGATGCAATGTCTCACTAGCTAACTGGTGCAGGTAGTTTGTTCCATGCTTAAGCAACTGAGTGTGAAAATATGTTTCCAAAAGTCATGAGAGCTGTGTTGTTTTCTGACTTTGTAAGCATGCCTACACATATTAGACATATGGAATTCAAAACAGTGCTCAAGGTGGTTGTCGGCATGATGGTTAATAATGTTGTAGGTGTTTACCAAGTCATTTCCAGACATCAGAGCTTCAATGTATCCATGCCCAGAGAAGCAAGGCATTCAGAGTATGGTAGATACCTGATGGAGGATATTTGCTTGATTGCACATCTCTGAACAGTTTCCAGGAGGACAATGTACTGAGCAAGATAGGGGTTCCAGACTGATTATGCAAATTCCAAGTGTTGCTGCACCATAGTCATATACAACTTTAAAAAGATAGCTGGAGAACAGCTGACAAAGGTCTTGCCGAGTGATGCCATGACACCCTCGACCTTCTTTACAATTTTAGAGAAGTGCTTTTGTCCAGCAATAATGACCAAGTCACATTCACAAGAAGGCTTTTTGATATTAGTGTTGTGGAGGGAGCATGTGGATGCTGGGTTTTTCCTCCCAAAATGCATGATGCTACACTTGTCCCCAGCCAGCTTCAGTTCAGGATCTTTCCTTTTTATCTCAAGGTACAGCTTAATGTCATCTGCATATTTCAGTACTGTGGCATCTATGTCATTAAAATATGCAATAAACAAAAGGGGACCAAGAACAGTTCTCTTTGGTACACAAAACGACATCTCAGAAGGTGAAGAATGCTGTCCTAGAACAGTCGCTACCTCTTTTCGGCTGAGAATGGATGACTCCAGCCAGTTAAAAAGATCATTTTTCCCACCCATTGCAGTGTTTTGCCATAAGTCTTTTGTGTGACACACAATTAAAAGCTTTAGCAAAATCAAAGCAAACAACATCCACTCATGGGTCACCATCAGCGATCTGGGTGAGGTCTTCAAGAAACTCGATAAGTTGATCACTGCACTGGAGTTAGGGATAAGTTTAATTAGTGATTGCTGACAGAGTTAATTCCTTAAGCTCTTAGTACAGGGTAACTCAGTAAATCTTAGTGCAATAAACAATGTAATTCATGCAAAGGGGAAGGACATTGAGGACTAATAAAATAACTTGATTGTAGCCTTCAATATGTAACTATTTCAGTGGTGTGGATGTGAGTTATATGACAAACATTGAAAAAAATATGCCAACTTTTAGCCTCAATGATACTCCACAGTAACATTAACCAGTTCCACTGAAAAGAAATGGGGTTACTCCTTATCAAGAAACTAAAAATTTAGAGAAATTGTTTTAAATACTGTATCATAGATACAGTATTTTAATAGCTGCAGTTAAAATAAGTAAAGATTACAAAAAGGTAAAGTATTAACACTATACTGCAAAAATCACATCCCTCTCAATACTGGATAAAATTTTAAATATTCTTTTCCTATATATTTAAAAATTATAAATGACAATATCAGTGAATACTCATGATGTAAGAATCATTACATTAACAGAAGATAGCACAAAGCAAATGAAGAAATAAAAGCATTTTTTGGTCGCCAAACTGCTTTCATTTCTTCATTTGCTTTACACTCTATTCTTTCTAATTGCCTTCAGAATAAATCTTGCACCAGCCCACAAACTGTAGCAGTACAGGCTCACTGACTATGTATAAGATTAAACAAAATTTTTACAACTTCTTCAAATCGTAGTAATTGGGAAAATGAGGGGAAAATATTCATGGAGCTATTTTGAAGGATTCTTGCCCCAAGTGATGGGTAGATTGTATGAGGCTTTATGAATATTAAGTTTAAATATTACACAGTAGCAAAATGTGGGCTTTGGATGCAAAGACTGAAAAGAAATGAGGTTATGCTCTATTGGATGCATAGCATGAATGTTGGAACACTAAATGAAAACTATATATAGGAGGAATGAATTAAATACTGTGCACGAGAGAGAAGAGTGCATTGATACAAAGGACACACAGATGAAGGCCAAGGAAGTAGTGGTGAAGGCTGATCTGTAGAGGCTAAACATCACAAAGATAAGGGACTGCAACAAGTGGTGAGATTGTGGAGAAAACCCTCAGAAAAAAATGAGCCTATGATATGGTTTTTCTTGAAAATTCTATAAAAACCTGTTCTATAACACTCAAATGACTTTCACAGTGTAGTATTGTTCCCAAATCTAGGTCAGTGATGCAGCTGCAACACAAAGACATCCTAAATCTTATCCAGAGTAAGGCCACTTGACTGACTGGCATAAAATCACTCAGACATATACTCCAGCCTCTGCTGCAGAGGCAACTGTTTCCTCCTTGCCTTTTTTCTATTGCTCCTACACTGGCCTCTGGCTCTTCAGTGATGGATGATTCTATACCATCTCCACTTCAGCACTCTCAACAATTTTTGTTATCCACCACCCTGACACTAATGACTGCACCCAGTCCATCCTTCGTGGAACACTGACCAGTATGAGCTCCCTGCTCATGTCTTTCCTGTAGGTATTGGCCAACAAACAGTTTAAGCAGCATTAATAGCATTAATTTCAAATTCAGAGAGCTAAAAACGTGGATACTCACAGTTCTTCCAGAACATAAAGCAAAAAAATCTATAGCTATATATGGTAGTTGATATATTTATTGCAAAATGTTTGTAAATGTGTTTACAAAGGACACATGGAATTTCCATTAAGGATTGGTTACAGCTGCACCAATCAAATGAATAACTACACTCTAAAGCAGCCCACCCACGCAACAGTACCAGACTTCCATTACCATTCATGGTTTATAACTGAAGCACTTAATGTTGACAATCTCCAGCCAAAATAAAACCAGTCAATTAATGGCTACTGCAATAAATTATATATTCCACTATCTGATAATCTTAATAGCACTTTTACCTTCATATGACATCTTAAATCTTTTTGAATTTTAGCAAGAAGAAACTTATTCCTATGTTAAATTAGAACTTATACTGATACAAATTCAGCTCTACAAAAAAATACTGAAATTCCACATACTTCAATTTAACATTCAGAACTATGTGGCAAAGTGTATTTACTTTTTATAGATATCCAACAATCAGGATCCATTCTTCAATTGGATGACAAAATTACAACTATTTTTTAAAAACAAACACTACCAACAATAACAAATACTGCATCATGAATAGGTTTACACCAAGATAACAAATTTCAATCAAAAAAAAAAGTATATAAAAAAAAACTTACCTAATTGTCCTCCAGTAAATAAGATATCAAACAGCACCTCAGCATAACGACGGTAATCAAGACGTGAACCAGCAGTATCAAGATACTTACTAACCTATGAAGAAAACATTTACAATTAAATCATTTTGCTATGTAATTAACATTTATCAGCTCAATAATAATTATATCTGAAACTTGTTATGCAACAATAGGGCAGCCAACTTCATATCAGAAAACTGATTAGCAAGAACAAAAACTTTTGATGAGTCATAGTATACCAAGTGCTATACAATTGGTCAGTCACCAGTTTAAATCATCAGAACTACAACTATTGTACCGGGCCACTGATCAAGGTAAAGTCTGATAGACTGATAATAGTTTACAACTGAAAGTTATCCATCTCAAATAGACAAATGAGCTACAGTGGTATAAGGACGTATATAAACACCAGCAATATTACATACTCCACAAAGTCATGATAGCAACCACAGACCAACTGAAATAGGATTATTTGATCTCAAGTTAATGTAACAGTAAATCACACAGAAGTTCCTCGCTTTAAAACATAATAATCATGGTATATATACTTAACTAAGTGAACTGAGAACTGTAACTACATATAACAACTCCAAATATCTACGCACAAAAATATGGAAAATTATCCTTTCAACTGGAGTTATAAATTTACAAGCCTTTCATCTAAACAAGTCACTAAAGTAACAAGAAAAGGTGCCAAAGTGAAATAATTTTGAGAACCAAGTATAAAAAGCAAAGGATAGACTGATTCAAAAAAAACAAAACAATACAACTCTTACCTGCTCTAAATCATTTGAACACTCATTCAAGCCTAAAATAATGGCATCACGAAACGATGAAGGATCGTATTTTTCTTTTTCATCTAGCAAAACAAAACAAAAAGGGCAAATTATAAATAGTACTTAGAATATATGACGAAACGTGTAGGATCTTGGAAATTAGTTTCCAGATATAAAGAAGCCAAACCAATTAGAAGAACAATAGACATTTTAAAGAATCAAAATCAAACTTTACCCCTCTTTCTAGTCTTCAGCCGCTGGCCTGACAATATGGGTTTTGGGGCCTTCTGACTCATAAAAATGCTGCAATAAAATAATTTTAAACTAGTAATCACATAAGTCATTAGCAGACTATATATATAGTCTGTGGATGATACAAAAACTTACAAAACAATGCAAAATGTGTATCAGACAGAAGAAACAAAGATATATAAGGATTTGAGGTAGCAGTAATACAGAAAGTGAAGGATTTAAAAATAGTGTAAATCGAAAATATTGGAGGGAGGAATGGGTGATTTACTAATTTAAGCGTAACTGACAAAGAAATACAAAAACTAAACTTTCGCAAGTAACATCAAAACCAAAACAGATTAATGTACAATTTAAAGTTATTTGGTGCTGAATGTTGGCTTCTGTGCCAATGAAATATACAAAAGGTTAATCGTAACAAGGTGTGGACTAGAACATACTTTCTGAGTTACATAAAAAATTAAGGCGTATATAAAGAAAAACCAATGAAACGATCAAAATATATACTGTATATAATATAATAAACAATGAACAAACGAAGCAAGTGGTTTTTATTTATTTATTTTTTATCTCGAGACACCATACACTCAGCTTAAATATAGGTCAATTTAAAAATAAAATGTCCCATTGAAGTCATATAACGACTGAAAAGAGGAAATTCACAAATCGTCTCAAATATTCTTTTCTAGTTCTGACAATTAAAACAGGAAAGAATGCTGAAAGATCATCCTTGTAGAGAGGAAGTATGAAGTCTAATGGGTGGGTTTGTTGCCAGTGGATTCACGATTCGTTCGTTCATGGACAACTGTAACACGCTGACTTATCATTATTAGAACTAGTCATCTAAAAAATGCAGTAATTTGTGTAACTAAAACCAATAAAGATAACCGATTTCAATTTGATATATTTCAACTAATAATTTAAGAATAAGATGACAATGACTGACTAACAACATAATTTTAAAATAAAGGAATTATGTCGGTATTAGTTTTTTTTTTCTCTCATACAGCGTGCTTCCTCTCATCCGGTCTGAACTAAAAACGTTGTCAAAAGTGAAGGAAAAAACTGTTTATGCAGAACATTCAGATAAAGGTAAAGGTCTTTATGTAGCTATAAGACATTAATAAAGAAAATGAGCACAGGTATAAAAAAATTTATCTTCAATTAGTCAGATAATTGCCTGAATAAAAGGCGATATCAAATTACTAGAACTAGCAGCAGTCTGTAGCAGTGCAGCAGGCGGCCATTCGGTAAAGTGCTAAATAGTACAGAAAAAAAGATTTTCAACTCGTCTTAAATTGACGTAAAAACAAGGTAATACCTACTGAAACATAATATCTAATTTTTTTCTTCTCAATGACTATCGAATAACACAGAAAGAGCATACAGTTGGAGATTCATGGAATAAACTCAGAATGTGCTAAATAAAAACGGACATAAAATCCAGTGAAAATACAAAAATTCAGACAAGGAAGCTACAGATTACAAGTGGGTAAAGTTATCAAGCATTAGTCTACAGGTTTTAAAAGCTTTAAAGAGAAAAATACTGATAATATAATACGTTATAAAAACGACAGTAAATGGCGGCTGGCAAACTGGACGAACGGGAATATTGAAATCCCTTATTGAGAAGAAAAAAAATCAGAACACTGATTAGTATCTGCTGGCGAAAAGGATGGGAAAACATAATCGTTTTAAATAAAGTAATATGAATACAGTAATAATAATAATACCTGGTTACTGTAGAGTTTGTTGCTTCGTCTGTTAGCAGAGAAAACAGCAGTTATTGAAAGAAATGTGGTGAGTAAAGGAAAAGGAGTTTCGCTGCCGTCTGTAGTCACTAGAATTTAAATAACAAGCCGGAACGAAATCGTTTCTGGTTTACGTAAGCAGGCCAAAATTTATCTGCGAGGATGTATCGTTTAGCAGATTACTACCTTAGATAACATCTAATATATGTAACTGATTATTTCTGTGCAGAGATGAATGAAGAAATAAATTTCAAGTGAAGACACTCACCTTAGAGTTTCTTATCTCCTTTCCTCTCAGAATCTGACTGAATCAATTCTCGCACCAACTTCTCGAGCCTCGCTTTCCATCTCACACAAGATGGCAGCTACGTTCAGTTTGTTCACTTCGTCAAGGCTTCTCTTTGTTGTTTGCCGGCACACTAAGGTCTGATACCACCACATGATGCATATATTTTATAACATTTCACTTCCTTTTTTTAACTTCTTTTACACGATTTTGTTAACTATCATTGAATATAAAACGGGTCTACTCTGTAAATCCCCTTACTCTGTATTTTTTTATATTCAACGAAATCATTAAAAATCTGTTGAAATAAATTGTAAAAGGGGAAAATTCAATACAAATAGTTTCATAGATTATCAAAATAAAGGAAAACACTTATTTCTTAATATATTACAAAATGTATCGTTATGTTTTAATGAGTACAACGATTTAATTCCATTGATAAGTGACCTTGAAAGTTTGTCTTTATTCCGAGTTCATGTTATTGTATTTATTTCATCCTACGCAACTATATACAATGCGTTAGAACTTTATCCTGTCTAATTAAATTAATTAGATATACATATACTTCGTACTTCTGCTGAAATATTTAATTATTTGGACTATGTTCCAGTTTTGTTAGCAATGAGTAAATGACTCAACAAATTGTGGCATAAAGATATTTTACGAAATAAATTGAACATATGACATTTAGGATTTCATGAATTAAAATCATATTAAAGTTACATTTTCTTTACATTGTAAATTCACCAGATAGGTTTCAAATATAACACTAAAGAATAGACTTAAAGTTTATGTATTTCAACCCAGGTCAATCTTGATCGCGCAGCCCTCTGATCAAAGGTTTTCCATCTATGACCAGTCTTTTTTTGTGGTGTTTCTGTGTTTTTTTAATTTAGTGGGTGTTTTGAGCGAGATTCGGTTGATGTATGTAACAGGTGAGCTACTACGCAAAAGGCCCTTTCGCTGGTTCGTAATTAAAGGCTATTGAATAATTGTACTTATTGACATGCTTATAAAGGAATTAAGAAACAGTGTAAATAAAAACTAATGATTTTTACGTGTCTTTCTAATTTTAAAATTACAAAACTCTTTCATTCTACATCGTCGTCTGCTCGTAACTGCATAGTATTTATTAATATAACTTTTTTTGCAGTAACTGAAGATGCCAGACCCCCAGCCCACAAGCATTATATCCTGCAAAACTTGTTCCTATTCTTCTTCACAATATACGACATTTAAATACTCGTTTATTATTGAGGACATTCATTAACATTTCTACTCACACTGAGTTTGTATTGTTACTAACACAAACTTAATTTCCATAAAATTACTAACCCCTGACCAACTGCATCCACACTGCCTTCATGCACGAATATTTCCTCATTACATTACTATCATAACCTGTCATTCCACTTTTTCTTTCACAAATTTATGACCTTGTGTGTGTGTTATCGCTTTAGCGTCCACTTTTCCATGCTTGCATATATTGGACAGAGTTTATTGAGGCAGATTTTCTACGACCGGATGCCCATGTCGCCAACCCTCGCCTGTTTCCAAACAAGGTAATATTTCCCCATGGCCAGACATGAGTTCGCGAAATCTTGGAAATGCTTGTACAACAGTGGCACTTATTTACAACTGTCACACAATGTCAAGACAAGAAGACATAAATACATATATGTATGTATGAATGTATACGACAGGCTTCTTTCAGTTTCCATCTCCCAAATCCTCACGTGTCTTTGGTTGGCTCGGGTATAAGTAGTTTCACATTAAATATGTAAACACCAAAATGGATGCATTATAGATATCTGGTTCCAACAATAGACAGGCAAGAAGGACAAAATAGTATTTTATCAAAGCACTATTACTTTTGAAATGGTACAATCATACAACATTACTTTTATTACCAATATTGATCTCATGTAAATTTAGACATACCAGTTATCAGTGTTGACTGAATTTTTTCTTACGATTCTAAAAGCAATTTTATAAAATCTCTTTCAGTCCTATGTACACTCCCCACAGAACTGAATCTAAACATAAACACTCTTGTGCACTTTCTAGAATAAAATTTTTTCTTTGTGCCAGCATGGAAAACAAACGTCAATTGATGATGACATCATTTTCAGAAAAATTAAAATATATAAATTTCTTTCCCAAGTAATTATAAAAATAAATGAATTCTTAATTTTAGTTCTAAGCTTGTATGTTAATAATTTCCACTCAAATTTGCTTTAAAAAAGTTTGAAAGCGAATATTAATATATAAAACCAAGGCAAAATTAATATGAAAGAATTAATTTCAGACAGTATATAGTTATGTAAAAGAATTTTTTAAATGTCTGCAAAATATAAGAATAAGGATGATGTTGAGAAATTAAGCAAATAGTGAAACTGACATGTATGGAAGAAGAAAGTGACAATATTGTCCCTAGGCCTTTGAAACTTTTGTAGGTCTTTGTTTCAAGACTATGTTTTTGTACAGAAGCTGTCTGCAGAATCCAATCTTGAAATCCTTAGTGATGGCTAAAATAAAGCAGAGAGAGCTAGAAAAAAAAAGGTGGGGAGCTTAAGTTAGCACTACTAATTTTGATCTAATTTAATGATAAGTCATTTCTTTAGAGTTCATTTTTATATAATACAAAGAATCTCAGCAATGGCCTTTGCTTATGTAAATCCTAAATTTGTTAGATATCAACTACCAACTCAACATTTTAATCCAAATTACTGTTTTCATATTTCCATCTTTTTGCTAGATAATTCATATTCATCTCATATCCTTTCACATTTCATGCTTACATCATATCATAATCATAAATTAGTTTTGACATTTTCACCAACTACACAAATTTAATCACTACTAAATGCTACTCTAAACTTTTATCATTTCAACTCTGTTCACAATGCTATCATGTAGCTACAAACATATCAGTGATTTTGGTACATGAGCACCTCTAGGGATGAAAACCATTATAAATCAGTTCAATGAACTCTATTGGATGACCTCTGTTCTAAAGTAGCCTGCAGATAATCCAATACTCTGTAAGAATTGAGAAATATCTTTAGCTTACATATTAGCAAAGTTTTGGACAGAATAGAGCAATTGTACCTCTGCATGGTGGCTCAACTTGCTAGAAACTGCAGCCGAATCACCCTTAAATCATACCCCACTCTCTTAAGGGAGGAAAAATCACTATTTGACATAGTCATAGATGTTCCTAAAAGATGACCTGAATCTTTTTGCTGTTTCTAAGATTATATCAGATTATGTCCTTTCCTGGAATCACTTTGATGAGGGTTAACCTAAGACTAAACAATAACTCACAGAATGGACTTGTATCTTAAAAAGGGCAAATTTGATAATGTGATCTGGGTCAAAAGTTTTGAAAAAAAACACAAGTTGGTCATGGCTGAAAAATTTTTGATAATATGGTTGCCTCCTTGGAGCTTGAAAATTGACAATAATTCAACACAAATAATTTCCTTGAATCAGCAACTTCTTCAAGTGTTGCATTAGTTTAGGTTTTTTGAATGGTTTTTTTTTTTTCCTACTTATTTCTGTAAGCTCTCTTTTGCTAAGTCTAATTCTACTCATTCGCTTCAATTATTCTACTTTGTTCTTGAGTCAGTCAAAAATAGATACTTATTTACTCCATGGAAAAAGTACAAAGTTGTATGTCATGCACACTACAGTATATTTAAACAGAAGTTAACATGTCTTTTTTTAGTTCACAAAAGTAATTAAATTAATATGTATTTGTTTTTTTATAGATGCCATGTATGTTAAAGCATCCTCAACTGCCAATGTTAATGAAGCAACAAGTAATGTTTTATCCAACTTCAAAGCATTACAATCCAAAATTCCGAAAAGAAAGAAGAAAAAAATTTTTGAAGGTAAAACAATATATACAAAATCTTCAAATTAAAGAGTAACATTAGTTTATTACAATGTTTTATCTATTGCTCTCTTTTTCACTTTATGGTCAATATCATAGAAATTGAATGTATTACGTAGTACTATATGTAACATGTTTATTTTTAAAATAACTTCCAGTTTTCTTGACAGTCTATTATTTGTAATTGGTTGATTACAACCAATTATAAATCAACCTAAGAAGGACTCAATCATTATACGATTGTATTATCTTTGTAACTTACAGATTTTGAGTATGTGATACTCATTGTTCTAATTATCATTGCGTCTCCTCATCATAATTTTAAGATTATATGACACTTTGCAAAAATATTTCTAAGGATAATTCAGTTTGGCAATATGTTTATTTTCTGCTGGTTGAATTAAGTACAACTGGAATTTTGATAATCGGTAAACAACATTGTTTTTAATGCTTAACCTATGGCGACATTATTTTGCAATTAATAATTCTCTTGATATGTTAACAGATCATCAATTTGTCTTTTAATACCTTCTATGATATTCATCATCGTCATTATTGTTTAATGTCCGCTTTCCATGCTGGCATGGGTTGGACAGTTTGCTTTGTCAAACTGAGGACTGGCAAGCCAGGAGGCTGCAGCAGCCTCCAATCTGATCTGGCAAGGTTTCAAGAGCTGGATACCCTTCCTAACACCAACCACTCCAAGAGTGTAGCGGGTGCCTTTTACGTGCCACTGGCAGGAGCGGGAGCCAGTCAGGCATGAACAATGCTTGAATGGTGCTTTTTACGTGCCACTGACACAGGAGCCAGTCAGGTGCCACTAGCAATGGCCACATTCGAATGGTGCTTTTCACATTATGATAGCAAGTTATATCCAATCGTTCAATTATGTTACTCTAAATCCTATATTAAATCTATTAAATAGTTTTAACCCTTTAGCATTCAGATTACTCTGTCAAATATAATGCTTGTTTATATACACAGTTTTAGAATTAATCATGCATTATCTTTGTAGCTTAGAGATTTTGATTATGTGATTGTATACTTTTAGAATGAGATTGTAGGACAGATATGAGATGCCAGATCTGGTCAGTTTTAACATAAAACAGATAGAATATTTGAGCCAGCTGTGGACAGTTTAAAGCTAAAAAAATTCATGTATTTCAATGGCTGTTCCATACATTTGCCAAATATATAATAATTAAATATTGCAACATAGAATGCTTGCATAAACAACAATAAAACAATCTTTCCATCTTTAAGCATTTTCTGTGCAGATTCAGAAAGATGATATAAATTAGCAATACGAAAACCTCTTCAGTTTTGTTTCTGAAACTTCATCCAGGTTTACTTAAGGCATATTTTAGTTTTGTATGTTGTGTTTTCTTAGTTTTATAAAGCTATTAAGGAAATATGAATTTGCTATGTTAAAGGTTTATCTAGAATAACAAAGATTTTCTTGTTGGACAGATTGATTTACCTGATTTTGAAAAACACGAAAGAGAAAAAAAAATGTCACCTGATGAAATGCGGATGAAAATGAAAAAAGAAGGCAAAGTTCCACCTAGAACCCATGATGAACGACCTATTAATATAAGCAGTACAGGTTAGTACTGTTATTTTATCAAAATTTTTTCTTTGTATCATTCCAAAAGAAAAGATTTGATTGTAGCTTACTTATGTAGTTAAGGAGTTATCCAGCACAATGGATTAACCTTATTCTAGTAAAGCATGATGCTGTTGCTGAGGCATCATTAATGTTCTGATGTGTTTATAAAGTTTAAAGAGACTGAGAATTAGCAAGCAATCAATAGGATAAATGTTATGCCTTTAGGCATTAACTAGAAGATGCAGATTGTCATTTTATATTGTCAAACATTTTTATTTATATATTTTTGTGCTTGGGTATGTTGACTGTGTGGGTATAACTCTGTGTGTGTGTGTGTATTTGTGTCACAGGTCTTGACCTTCTTCCTCTGATTAAAGGGTAAAAGGG
>NC_142931.1:40209257-40318659 GCF_046866305.1 Octopus bimaculoides | reverse complement strand
CAGGCAGCTCCTACCTGGTCGAAAGCCATGTTGGGTATCACTCAGCAATTTATTTTCTTCAAGGAATGCGATCAGTTTTCCTCTGATTATCCTTTCCATGACTTTGCTGATGTGTGAAGTCAGAGAGATAGGCCTATAGTTTTTGGCATCTGCTCTGCTTCCCCCTTTATGGATTGGGCATATTATTCCCTCCTTCAGCTTGCTTGGCAGTCTTCCGTTTGCGAGAAAGCTCTGGAAGAGGACCTGGAGGGGTTTTGCCAGGGCATGCTTACACGATTTAAGGAGGATTGCTGGGAAACCATCAGGGCCAGCAGTTGAGTTTGTGTCCACTTCATGTATAGCTAGTAGTACATCTTCTTCGCTAATGTTGATGTATTCCATCGTAACTGCCTCCCTGGTTATAGGGGAGGTAGCAAAGAAGTCCACTGGTTTGTTCACTTGTCTGTGCTCCAATGGAGTGGTGAAGACACTTTTGAATTGCTCATTCAGTACCTCACTGATCCTAGTTGGACTGTCTGTGAGAGAGCCATCCTTTTCGAAGAGGGGTCCAATCTTGCAGCGTACTGAGGCTGTTTCTTTTGCGTAATGAAAGAAGGCCTTTGGGTTTGACTTGATGTTTTTTATAACCCAGGCTTCTTTGTCTGCTCTCTCCCTCACATAGGATTGTTGCAGCCTTTTTTTGATCTCCATCAGTGTCGTTTTTAGGCGGGACCTTTGGCCATTCTTGGGATGCTGGTTGAGTCGATTTGCAACTTTTGTCCGTCGTCTCATGAGGATCTTCCTCTCCCTTGGAATCTTGTTCCTATTTGTTTTGGCCTTGTGCTCTGGGACATATTTCTGGCTTATGGCTTGCACAATAGACATGAAACATTCTAGTTTCATGTCAATGTCTGGTGTGGAGAGACATTTTGGCCAATCCTCTCTGAGGATCTCTTTCTGAATCGATTTCCAGTCCGCTTTGTGGAAGTTCAGATTGGAGAGATTTTGGGTGCTTCCTTTAGGCTGTATGTCTCTGGTTTCTTTTGGCCCAAACATAGACAGCTCTAATATGTTGTGATCCGAAACTAATGTCAGCGTCACTTTCACATCATGAATGATGTCCGTATTGTTCATGAAGCAGAGATCTAGAATGTTATTCGCTCTAGTTGGTCTGAGAACAGTTTGCTCCATGAATAGGGCATTGGTGAGGTTGAGCAGGCATTCCACCTGTGCTTGCTTGCGATAAGTCATTCCTGATAGTATGAGACCTTCGGGCCATTTGACGTTGGGGAAGTTGAAATCACCCATAAGAAATATGGTCACATGGTGTTCCAGTTTCATGAGGATTTCTTTAATTCTAGCTAGGCAATCTTCAAATTTGCCTATGTGGTTTGGAGCATCCGGTGGGCAATATGCATTGCATATGACTATATTATGTTGTCTTATGTATACAACTAGGGTGTCGCATACCGAATTTGAGTATGACAGTAAGACCTGGAGTGTGAGGTCGTCACAGATGTATACAGCAACTCCACCATGGCTCCTTTCCCTTCTGTCTGTTCACAGTATGACATATTTTGGTACGTGTACTTCTGCATCCTCTATATCAGGGCTGAGGTGAGTTTCCATGAGTGCTATGCATAGGGCTTGATTGCATGCAGCAAGGTCTCTCAGGAAAGAAATTTTGCTTTTATTATTATTATGCAACAGGCCCCCAATATTTAGTAAAAATATTGGTGTGATGCCTGTGCAGGCGTTAGGGGAGGCCATCCCATATCTGTTGGCTGTGGTGGTGTTGCGCAGTGGGGGGGAAAGGTTCCTTGTCTGTGCTTGGCGTAGCCATGTCAGCTGCTGCATAATCTTCTGCACCATGCACAAAAAAGACTCTTGCTCAGCTGCTGCGTTGCGTAAGATTTCTGAAGAGCGCACGTCCTTGAATTTTCTCCTTGGGGACATCTGTCGTCTTTCCTCAGGGAAGTTTTTATCCTTTAATCCTTTGTAGTTTTGGCGGGGTGTCGGGTGGGCAAACCGGCAGTTTTTGCCGTCTTCCCCATGCCAACATTTGCCTTGCAGGTAGAATTTGCAAGTTTTTGGGTGCCTTCCAAATTTCTTCTTTCCTTTGGTGTCTTGGATGGCATTGGATCCACCTTGCGATTTTCTACTTTTTGTTCTTCCTTTTCTTGTGGGTACTATTTTCCACTGGTTATCTATTGGGGTGAAATATAGTAAGAAGCCTTAGTGCTGGCCCCGGGTAGGATTGAAACCTGCTCAGGATGTTCTATGTTTAATTATGTCTCGAACCACAAGACCACCAAGACACCCAATATATATATATTTTATATATTTATATATATATATATATATATATATATATATATATATATATATACATATATATATATATATTTGTATATATATATATATTTGTATATATACATACGTTTATATATATATATATATATATATATATATATATATATATATATATTTGTATATTTATTTATTTTTATTTATTTATGGGTTTCAGCCAAGTGGCTGCGGTCATGCTGGAGCACCACCGTGATTTTCCGTCTTTATGCTTTGCTCTCTTCACGTTTCTTTCATGGCTCTTCTCCTGCACCTGATATAGTCCAATCAAGAGTTTTGATGGCACATCTGGTGTATAAGAGAATTTGACATCGCTGCCCTAAACTGTGTCTCATTTCGAGCCATTGGTTCGTCTGGTATTGTGGAGAGGAAAGCGTCGAGTTTTGTCTTGAAGACCTCCACATCCGTGTCTAGCAGGTCTCTCAAATGTTTTGTTTATATTTGTATATATATTCATATTTGTATATATATTTATAAATATATATATTTTTTTGTGTATATATATATATATATATATATATATGTACATATATTTGTGTATATATATATATATATATATATATATAAATACATATATTTGTGTGTATATATATATATATATATATATATATATATATATATAAATACATATATTTGTGTATATATATATATATATATATATATATATATATATATATATATATATAAATACATATATTTGTGTATATATATATATATATATATATATATATATATATATATATATATAAATACATATATTTGTGTATATATATATATATATATATATATATATATATTTATATATATATATATATTTATATTTGTCTGTAGTTCATTGTTCTAACGTCCTGTACCCTGATATGCATCTATATACACATGTAGATGTAAGCATATACATATATGTGTGTATACATGCATATATATTCTTTGTATTATTATATGTATATATATATATATATTTATATATATATTCATATATATATATATAAATATATATATATATATATATATATATATATATATATATATTTATATACATATATATATATTTGTGTGTATAGATATTTTATATATAAATATATATTTTATATCTATCTATAACCATAGTATAGCTGAGTCTGTGACTGTGTGTGTGTGTGTTGCATCTATAGAAATCCACACCTTACAAGATAGCTATCTGGGAGTCGCACCAATGGATTCTTCATGGTCGAAAATGCCCGGATTCGGTTATTTGTCTTTTGTTTTTTTTGTTGCTTCCTAATACGTGAATTTTTGCATTTAAAATAATTTTAAACCATAAATTTTAACAAGTTTGAAGTCGCCATTATTTGCAAACATGAGTTCAGTCCCCTTCTAGTGATGGTGCAAAGACAGAGAGCAACAGAGATAACAGATTTCTTAAATTTCCTCCTTTTACTGCTCCCTTTATCCACAACTAATTTGCATATTTACTGAATCCGTTGCTCTACTCATACCCACATATAGCTGGTCGTGAACATGGCAGACAGCAGTAGTTACCAGAGCAAAAATCATCACTGTTCACTGTAGACACGGTTCTTAGCAACCGATCAGCTATTATTTTGTTTATCGTTTCAGCTCAGAGCTGCGGCCATTCTGATGCACCGCAGTTTTGCTACATTGTTATTACTGAAAGCCTCCTCCAATATGTGGCACTTGGTGAAGAATGGAGTTTGATGTAGCTATCCTCATTTGCACCTCTTGCCCTGAGGTAGGTTCATCAGGGACTCTCGACAGGAAGAGATTCAGCTTTGATTTAAAAATCCCTACATCTACTTTGTGCAGGTTTCTCAGGCTCTTTGGGAGGGTATTAAAAAGCTGTGGGCCCCTGAAACCCAAACTGTTGCAGTAACTGGTCCTGAAGCATGATGGCATTGCTGGGATCTTTGGCACTATGCAGTGTAATCCCGTTCTGGCATTGGTCTAGCTTTCAATGCCAAAATTTGGCACAATTCCTTCCAGATGTATATTACTGCATACCTTTCCCGCCTTCTCTCCAGGGAGTGGAGTCTTAGCTGTTTCAGCCTTTCCCAGTAGCTGAGGAGTTGTAAAGAGACAATCTTCCTTGTGAATCTTCTCTGGATTGCTTCAAGATCCGCTGTTAATTTCACACTGGTGGGTGACCATAGCTGTGAGCAGTAATCCAGGCGGCGGAGGATGAATGTCCTCCAGAGGACCATCATGGTTTCCTTATCTCTGGTTCTGAATGTTCTCAGGATCCATCCAGCTAGTCGTCTGCACTTTGTCGCCATCCTGGTAATGTGCACTTGGAAAGAGGTATCATCATTCATGTAGATACCCAGGTCTGTCACTGATTTAGGCTCTGGGATTGAAATTCCCTGCGGACCAGTGTACTCTGTAAGTTTCATATTCAGTTTTGGACGTTGGTAGCGCAGGGCCTGAATTTTTCAGAATTAAACTGCATATTATTATCTTCAGCCCATCTGTAAATGGAGTCCAACTCCTGCTGCAGATGTGCAACATCACTGGAGTTCTGTATTTTCTGTGAGACTTTTGTATCGTCTGTGTAGCTTGCAAGGGTGGCTATCAGGGCACTTGAGGGCATATATGAGAGGGCGACTATAAAAAGCAGTGGTCCCAAGACAGTGCCCTGTGGAACACCACTCACTATTTGTGTTTTCATTAGCCACTACTGCCTGACTTCTATCTTCCAGAAAGTCATGTAACCACTCTCCAAGTTTTCCAGCTATGCCAAGATCACGCAGTTTGTGGCATATCACACTATGATCCACTTTGTCAAAAGCTTCTGCAAAATCAAGGAATATTACGTCCACATTTGAGTTGTTGAGTAACTGCCTCAACACCCAGTCATAATGTTGTAATGTGTGTGTGTATGCGTGCGCGTGTGTGTATTTGTAAGTATGAGTGGGGACTGATAATTTTCTGGCTTTAAGTATTTTGTGAAAGGCCTGGTTGGAGGCCCAACCTTCTGAGTTCTCTTTACAGGGATTAGAAAAACTGAGGGACCGCTGCAATAAGTGTGTGAATCTGAGAGGTTAATATATTGAATAAAATCACAATTAACTGATCCTCCTGTATTTTCTTTTACCGAAAGTCAGGAACTTTTCAGCACCCCCAAGTATACATACTAATATATGTGTATACATACATACATAGAGGTGTGTGTAATGAATTGTGAGGAAGAATGGAGGTGTGGTCGATAGTTAACGAGATTGGGATGAGGTGGAGGATGGGAGAGGAATGGCACAAAAGGGAAGTGTCTCAAGAGAAAGGATGTGGTAAGTGGTACTACTGAAAAGGTGGAGAACCGCAGAAAAAATAAAACTAGAAGTAGATGAGAAAGAGAGAAATGATGCATGGGGATCGGTTGATAAACGAGGAGTGTAGGAGGGTGAGAGAAAGGTTAAATGTATGTGTGTATACATACATACGCACACATACTCCTCCACACATATATATATATATATATATATATATATATATATATATATATATATATATATATATATATATATATATATACGTATGCATATGTGGGCACAGGACGTCACTGTGTACAACAAAAAAATACGAAGTACGAGTATATGGAATATGAACTATTTTTTTCGAACAACGAAACTTACAAATAGAAAACAAGACAAACATAAAGAATGACCCTTCATCAGTTGTTGGCTGTTTTTCCACTCTCACACAATTTGAACCCCATAAAATATTTTTTCTGTATATCCCTGCACAATTCTTAGCTCTCTGCCTTTCATTGTTGGTTACTCTAAATATATATGAAGATGTACTCATTTATTGGGTTATATGAGTATGTCTATTCAGCAACCTGAAACTCGGAGCAAGGATTCAAGATGTATTAGCTTCTACAAACAATAGAGGGGGTTTCGTCATTTAGGCTCAAGGCGAGCGACCCTGAAAGTGAGGGCTTTAGTTGACGCCATCACCCTCTGCTTGACTCGCAGACCATTGAAAGGATGATTTCGCCTGGATTCGAACTAAGAAATTAAAATGGCCGGAACAAATACGGCACAGGATTTTTAAGAGCAGATTTTTTTTTACACTGATAGACAAAACTTCCAATTTATAGGGGGACAATGTGGTGTTATATCACGAGGATGGTTTTCCCAAAGGCATTAATGAGGTAAAACGCGTAATAAAGGGAAATCGATTTCAGGGTTCTCAACAGAAAACAACACAGTATTTAAAAGAGAGCAACAGTTAATTTCTTCCAACTCGCAAAACTTGTTAACTTCATTCCAACTTAAATTGCAAGCTAAATGAAATGCTTGGTTAACTCTAATTTAACTAGTTGGAAATATCGATAGCCTAAATAGATTTGCACGGCATCAACAAGGGGTAATATGTTCGATGCCTACCGGATATTCAATTTCGGAACTAAAACTATCTCTCTCTCTCTATATATATATATATTGCTCTAATGATTTAGTGTGCTTCTTTCACGGTTATAGGAAGTGCTGATGTGCGAGTGTAAGTAAATATATGTGTGTGTAAAGCAAATACATATATATATATACATATGCACACATTTGTTGTGTGCAAATATAAATATAAATCCACACATACACCGCGCGCGCACACAAACACACACACACACACACACATATATATGTGTGTGTGTGTGTATATATATATATATATATATATATAAAACACTCGTTGTTTAGAAACACGTATCCTGCCTATTCAATTTATCAAGGTTGCGAAAAACAATTTTTAAAAATTCGGTCAATATTTCCTCGTGTTAAACGAAGCTAATTTTTACCAAAACAGGCTTCCGTAATTAGAATGCGTGAAAGTTTTTTTTTTACAACAACAATAAAAAAAAAAACGCTGTTTTATTTTCAAGGTTTTTTTTAAGCAAATAAAGATGTTGAGTATCGTTTGCTTTTGTATCAGTCTTGTGAACGTTGAAGGACAAATATGTAGCGAGATGTGCCTCTTATAGCAATAATTAAACCTTGTATGGTCAAACTGTCACGGTGAATTAGCAATTACATCGTTGATTATTAACTAAAACTACTGTTCATATTGCAACATGGCGACTTAGGAGTGTATACCTGCACACACACACACACACACAAACACACACAATGTACATGGAAATATAATATAGCTGTATATATAAGATGTTATCACACGTATGTCTATATTCAGATATATCAATATAGATGTATTCATGCAATATGTAGACGACTATAAACACACGTTTATAAACAAAACACATACATACATTGAATGTTTGTGCTTAAAACGTAATGAAATTTTATTGTTAAATATATTGATGTATAGATGTATATATCTATTACATATATGAGTTTCATGTACATAAAAAAAAAAAAATAGTTAACAGCAGTTTGTTACAATAAACAATTCGTTTATAAATCATAGCTGACATTACGAAAGCTTGTTTCATATAATATTTAGCAGCTCGCAGGAAAATCTCATCATACAATATTTGTCTCTCATTGGTTTAGATAAGCGAATAACTTAACATTTTCAAGGCAATTACCGGTTGAGCTGGTGCCATGCGCAGCAATTCCTCCATTTTCAACACCAGCTGATGACAAACATTCACATTCAAAATTCAGAACCCCTACTCTAGTTTAAAGGTATACAAACCCCTACTAGTTTAAAGGTATACAGATCACTACTCTAGTTTAAAGGTATAAACTCTAGTTTAAAGGTATAAACTCTAGTTTAAAGGTATACAAATATGCCAATTTAAACCAAAGCTAGAGAGAAACCAATAAAACTGTTCGCTTCTAAAATATTCCTACCCATAACATATAACTACGTATCCTCCCATTCTTATAATCGACTCAGATGACATCAACTAATACTGCTGCTTTATGAATAGTATTTTCCTCTCCAATACTAAATACATTTTTTTTTAACAGGAGGAACTATCAGGTGTGATAATTCTTCATGAAATAAAAGTAGAAAGCAGAGGGATGTGAACAATAAAATCAATTTAAAATATGATTTAAATAAAATCAGATATAACGCGAATCGATTGAATTTTGAAAATTTAGTTGACAATCAGTGGTTGAAAGAACCAACAGGTAATGGAAGTTATTGATCGAAGTTGTTTGAGGAAGAAAACAAACGATTTTTGATTTAGGATTGAAATTAATTAAACGATAGAGTAGTGAAACTTAACATTTTTTTCCTTCTGATGCTAGATAACATACAGAACTATAAACAATGTTTAATGCAGTGTAGTTTACGTTGTTTTTGGATTAAAAGAAGAAAATTAGTTGAAAGGTTTATCACGATCTCAAAATAAACATTGGAGAGAGAAAGAAAGAAAAACGGTTTACAAATCAAATAACAGTTTTAACAATGAATATGAATAGACAATTATGAAAGAAACAGGAACTGAATAGCCTACCTACCTGCTTTCATGAATGACCAAATACGCTAGATAAGTGATTGATGTTGTAAACATTAATCTCTCAAACGACAGAGCTGCTAGAGAAAAGTGTCCATAAGTAAAATCCATAGAAAGGGCAACAGCATTGAGATAAAGCGAGCGCGGATAGAGCAGTGTATGGATCTCTGCGGGCGAGAAACAGCCGAGTATTGACCGAGAAGGGCAACAATAAAAACATATGCAACCGATTCAGATTTAGATGTTGTAACGACGTCGTCGCTAGCTGTTTGAGCCGATAACATTCTCAGTAGAGCAAATTTCCAACAGTTATGATTCTAGATGTCGCCATAGAAATAGAATTTCAGCAGCAGCAACAAACTTAACTTATCTCTTTTCTTCTGCTTTTTTTTCCTTTTTTTTTTATCTTTTCCCCTTCTTGCTAGTTTTTTTTGTTCACGCTGATATGTAATATTCGGAAAAACGTTTCCTTGCCAAACAAAAACAATGTACGAGCTGCATACCAGCCATCATTTGACTAAAGCGCTGTACAGAGCGGTTTAAAAAATATGAAATATGGCAAGGAAAGGAAACACGAAGCATATACTAAGCCGTCTAATTGGTGGACGCTTCGGAGTCGTGCTCCGCATGATCGGCAGCCATCCTTCGTTATGGAAAAACTAGAAAGAAAAGGGAAGCAACACGGATATGTCTTTCTCGCAGAAATCGATTGTGGCATTCACCGACAACTAACGATGGAACCTCTACGTGGTCGTTCGATCTGCTAGAAATAGTAATAAAATCTTCCTCAAATCACATCCTTCCATCTTAAAAAGGGAAAAGATTCATTACACAGTATAGTCATTGATATATATGAAAATATGAGGCGGCCACAACTGGATTGTCTTAGTATATCTGCTCAATCAGAGAAGACTTGGGGCTAAATAACAACAAAAACATTCCGTATTTTGCATTAATTGAATTTCTTTGCTGTTGTGTGTAGTAGAAAGAGTTGTTTGTTTTTCAACGTCTAAAAACAATTTTATTTGATTGGTAAAAAATAAAGTTGGTTTGACTAAATAATATAAACATCTCGTCTACGCATCTAGGTGCATAGCAACAACTAGCAATATTTTCCTACAAAGAATGAATAACAATTCTTAACCCTCACATATATATATGAATACAGATATAAACATTATGTGGTAGAAATCTTATAAAACTGAAAGAAAATTACTTAAAAGGGAAAAATCTACAAATGAAACGAATTCCAAAATTTTAGGATCACACATTTAACTGAGAAGTTTGCTGACATACAGTATAGATTAAAAATATAATAAAATTGCAAAATTATTATAATTTATTTCTGATATATATATATATTTGGAATTGTAATTACCCATTAATATTTAATTTTCATTAGGAAAGCAATTCCCACTTTTACACCAACATAAGCCAGAAAGATTATAATTCATATCACAGAAGCGAGAATATTCCTCTGAGAATCGAAAATTTTAAGGTCTCTAAGGATTTCTAGGATAAAATATCATAAGAAGGAACAAAAATAATAGATCTAAAGTTCAATTAAAAATATTTCCCATATGTTTGGAATATTTGAATTTGTACCATTCATTAAACAAAACTCGAGGTGGTGATAAAAATATTGATGTAATGATGAAAATCAAATACAAAATATATATTTAAAATTATAGCAATTCCTTTTAACTATGAGGTCATTCTAAATGCTGTGTGCAGAAAACGAAAATTCTATGAAATTTTATAAAAAAAAAAAAAGGAAAATAAAAATATTTCAGATGATATATTAATTGTAGTTAGAAATAAGCAAATTAATCGATAAGTATATGTATGAATTGGAGATAGAAAGAAGTGTCTATGTGAAAGAAGTGAGTGAGAAAGAGAGAATATCAGGTATATGATGTGATGACGTTAGCAAAGTGCGAAAGCAACAGCAACAGAGTGAGTGCTTCGAGTAAAATATCATATGACATCAACATTGAATCAAATATCAAATTAGGAAACCTATTTCAGCTTCAGATAGCCCATCGTAAATTTTGATTAATAAAATTATGGTATTTTGATAGATTAGAAAAAAAGTTTATTTATAAATCAGACAATGTAGTAATTCTCTCTCTGCATTTTTATTTAATTTTTTTTTTATATTTATGTATTTTATTTTAAAAAGCCAACTTTAGAAGGTAATAAAAATATTAATGAAAATGTTAGCATGGAAACCAAAGATTTTAATAATTTTTCTCATAAAATCTCTTCAATGTGAAAATGAGGATGAAGTCATTTTTATGAACAATGTCAGTTCCTCACAAATTTTTTGGTTTATAGGAATGAGATTTTTATTCTTAATACAATTAAATGCAGTAGAAAGCAAAGCGTTAAAAAGGTTGATGAAAATAAGGTATCATTCAACCAAAAAGGAGAGCACGGAGTCAATAGGTTATTAGAAAACCAGCAAGGGACTTAGTAGTTTATACCATTGCATCTGTGTCTAAGACATATTTCTCGACTCTAAGTTCATCTGTAAGTAGGTACAGTAGTGATCTAGTTCATTACTGTAAGCAGCAGAAGCATTCTAAAACTGACAAATTTTTCATTATTTGCAATGGCCTCTAGTGTATTCCTTTCTAGAAACAGTACCATAACACCAAGTCTTCAATGGTACCATAATAAAATAATGGAGTTATGTAACAATTTACCACTACTACCACTTGTTAGTAAAGGGTTAAACAAAAATCTACCTGTAATACACAGCCAACACAAAATCAAAATGACTGCATCCAATTAATTCTAGGATGCCTAATCAAGGTGGATGAAACTAGATGATTTTCTTTTTGTTTTGTTATCACTTTATATTAAATTTTGGTGGGGAAATGGTTTTGTCAAATCTGGACACTGCAATAAAAATAGGATGAAGTAATGAAAAGTGATACCATTGATGTAGTGTTGTACGTTGTTCAAAATGATAAAGAAAGGGTGAACATGAAAGAGAAGTTAAAATTATACCTGTCTGAAGAATGCCTGAATATATATATATATATATATATATATATATATATATATATATATATATATATATGTATATATACACACATACATACATACATACACACACACACACACATATATATATACACACATATGCATATATATATATATATACACACACACACATATATATCGTTTTGGGATTTGGTTTGCAAGATTCTTTATGTGAGTTCATGTGTTGAAGCATATAAGCATATAGTCGTTTAAAAATAGTCACTATATTTTTTCCATATCTCCCATCTCTGAAGACCATATGGTGTTAGTTAACTATCTTGTTATCTAATATCCAGTTACCTAATATCCAGTGTGAAACTGATTTGTAAGAGTGGCTGAAATGGATATAAATACTGTACATTTTGAAATATATGTGCGTGTGTTTGTGTATTCACACAGACAGACAGACAGACAGACACACACACACACACACACACACACACACACACACATGCAAAGCACATAACAGCTGATACAAATTTTGGAATTATTTGACTCAAGTTTACATCATGCAATTTCTTCAAATTTTATTTAAAACATTGTCTTTTATACATAACTGTTTGAAGAGAAATTAACACCAAGGTAAAAACAACGAAACGTTAGCATTAAAAAAAATATTATTAGAGGCAAAATGTAAGTATTAAGAGTGATTCCTGATACTGAAACCATGTTAAAAGTGAAAGCCATATTATTGAAGAGTACATGAAGCATGTATGCACCCTCTTTTCTGGTTGTTTCTAAAACAAATAAAAGATTTATATTAAAATCTGATTTATTATTTGAATTCATTTATATATTTTAGGCACCACTGCATGCCTTTGCATTCATGTAGGAAACACCAAATTTATATATATATATATATATTCCTGGTGGTGATCCAATCATCATCATTATTATCTTCTACATTCTCATTAGACCTGCTGGAAAGGATTGAGTTCATTAGTACAGCTAATTGCTAACACATGCGCGTGCACACACACACATGCACGCACACAATATATGTGTTTGTGTGTGTGTGTGTGTGTGATACAAAAAGGAAATTTTCAGTTTAAGTAATCCATAAGCAACAGATGTCTATAGCATTAACTAAAATCTTGTCAGTTATCAAGAAAAATTGATCATTTGCATATAGCATAATAAAGAAGGTAATCCATTAATCTATTATATATTATATTGGTTCTTATTTGAGTTCAAATTTCACTGAGGTCGATTTTGCCTTTATTCTTTTGGGGGTATTAATACAATAAGTACCAGTTGAATACTGGAGTTGTTGTAATGAACAAAACCCCTCCCCCAAAATTTCTACTCTTGTGCCTATAGCAGAAAGGATTATATTGATTCTTGAAACTATTATATATTGTACCCTGGGTAAAGTACGTAATTCTGCCCACCCCCCATTTGCTTGATTGTCAAAATTGAATCTAGTCTCCCTTTACAGATCTGGCAGTTATTTCTCAATTCCTGTTATAATAAGAATGCTTATCTTTTCCAAAAATGAATTCATCAAGTGATTCCTTCTTATACAAGTCTAGTTACATCCAATTGCAATATCAACGCTCAGCAACTAAGCTGTTTTCTCAAGAAATCTTGCTCCAGTTCCTTTATCCATGAATGTTTCAAGATTTCATGTTCTCATAGCTTCCCTTTTTTATTTTCTAGTCTTTTATTCAATAATCTGTCAACTGCAGTTGCTGAAGCTCTGCTTCTCATACTATAATTTTATTCACATCTTAGATTAAATCAACTTTGGTATTTGTCTGATACTTTACTCTATTGACCACTGAAGGATTACAGGTGAAGTTGATATTAGTAGCTTTCAAACTCAGAATGTAAATATTCATAACTGAATATTGTAAGCATTCTGGTGCTTTAATCATTCTACTTATGTCTCTGAGCTGATGAGTAAAAGGAAAACACTGTTTAGGCAACCATTTAACCCTTCACTTGTCCTGTATATCACATGTGATACACAGGGATATTTTTCTCTGGTGTTCATGCATCACATATGATATACATTCCTAATTTCTTTTAACCACCAGAATAACTTGGGTCTTATGAAAGGAAAATTTTATATTACTCAGGACATATGAAACAAGAGCTAAAAGTGTGAAAACAAGCATGAACATTTAGGAAAAAAACCTATGAAAATGCTTTGGACTGGCAAAGGGTTTAGGCTCTCTCAATCAAAGCATGAGCAATAGTGTCCTAATGAGTACTGTATAATTACCTGAAATGCTGCTGAAGTACTTCATTACTCTAAATACATAGAAGCATGAATATTGATCCAAAAGTCATGTAGGTTATAGGTTTTTTTCAGCTACAAACTATTACTTTGTCATTTGCCAACTAGCATTGAGTTTGTTGGAGTAAAATAGTGAAAGCTTACCTTTGATTGAAACTGTAAAGAATGACCAAAATGTTATGTATTTGTGTTATATATATATATTTTGATTCAACTGACGATTGTGAACATGTATGTCTGTGTGTTGGTGAATGTGTGCAGGCACTCGATTATCATAGACATGGCTGAATGGTTAAGAAATTCACTTTGCAACCATATAGTTTCTGGTTCAGTCCCGCTGTGCAACACCATGGGCAAGTATCTTCTAAAACAACCACTGGTTCAACAATACTTTGTGAGTGCATTTGCTGGCACAGATTGGGTGAAATTCATTGAGACAAACTTTCTATGGCTGGATGTTCCTATTGTCATGAAGTCTCACTTGTTTCTAAGCTAGGTAATATTTCCCCATGACATAAAAAGGTAAAGGGGGAAAGATCCCCTTCAGTCACAATTGACCTTGAGATTGCACCTAGAAAGTTCCTTTTCGAGGCAGAAGTTTGGACAAGGTTGTTTGTGGAAGACCAGTAGTTGCCCATACATACCAGTCCTTGTAACTAGTGGTTTGGCAAAAGAGACTGATAGAATAAGTATCAGACTTAAAAAGAAAGCCCATAAGTACAGGGTTGATTTGTTCAACTAAACCCTTCAAAGTGGTGCTCCAGTATGACCACAATCCAATGACTTAAAACAGGTAAAAGATGAAAGATAATTTCTTCCTTTAATGTCTCAATTGTCATTGAAATGAATTAACTAATACTACATAGAACTAAAAGGAAAAAAGAAAAGCCATCATAATAATATAAATCTAATCTTGTAATTAAATAATCAATATTTGTTCAAACATTAGTTGCTTCTTATGAGAAAAAGTTATGAAAGATATATAAAGGAAAATATTGTTTCATATTTTTAAACAAAGAGCAATATTGTTTAGTAACATTTGCATTTCACTTCTTTAAAACTTGATGCTGGGAAAATTGAGTGAAATAAGCTGAAATTGAATGTGCTTTCTTTATTTCCAGAAAACAAAAACAACCATTAGCAAAGATTAGAGAAGTATAAAGTTATAAAATTAATGTCTTAAGCACAAGATACAAAACTTTGAAACCGTTGTACTTGTATTGTTGCCAACATCTTTAATCATAATACCCGCTCCCTCCATATATCAAGCAGTCAATATTGGCTGTCAGTAACAGAACATACACAAGTTTAAAAAATTTTGTATTGATCTATATGAATATTAAGTACTTGATTCCTTCTTGGTTGATTGATCTCTTCCAATCTATTTCCAGGAACTGCTTCAGTTTTCGCACATATTTAATAAAATGTGATACTCTTAGAAAACAATGTAGGAAACACTATATCCTCAAAATATGGAATGCACTATCACTAGCTAAAATGTTTCTTTTTCAAGGACTAATTCTAAAATAATATATACCCTTAGCTTTTTATGCAACTGTACAATACTTTGGAACAACATTTCGTTTCACTAATAACTGTGCAATATAAATGTATCAGCATCATCTTTAATGCCAACTTTAGGAGTAAGGACTATAGTTAATGATACATCCACAATAAATTATTGTATCTTATTTTAGTAATCCTAAAAGGATGAAAAGCACAGTTAGTTTCAGCAGAATCTGAGCTGAAAACTTAGAAGGTGAACTAAATACTTTTGTGGATTCAGAACAATGCTCTAATGACAAATTTATTAAAACTCAATGATGCAGAAGAGTTTGATATGGTGGTAAATTCATACTATGTAATTCCCCTATAAATGAAACAATAGATTTTCTATGAAACAATTCATTCTAAAATCACAGTATGTTTTTAATATGATCTTGTCTAATTAAAATTATATTTTAACTGTTTGCTTTATTATTCTATTACAACTCTTCAAATGTATTACAAATTAATGCTACTTTTTAGTGAATATTCATAAGTAACATTGTTTAATGAACTTTCACATGCTATTAAGATGGTAAAAGAATTGTTCAAGACTGGAGATGATAAAGTGATAGTAAACTGAAAGGGAAGGATTAAATAAATGGACATTTTATATTAAAATTAATGGGGCCAATGTAGGCAAGAAGAAACCAGAATAAAGTAGTATGAAGTGATATTTATTGCAGCAATTCAAGACAGAATAATTTAATAAATGAATAAATATATAATAAAGCAACAATTAAGTATGGTCAAGATATATTGGGTGATTTTTTTCCCAAATTTGAAATTAGAAAAATAATCAAAGATTTAACATTTTATTCATTAAATAAATTTCAATTTAAATTAAATGCTTTTATAGTATGACCTTGAATGAAATCACATTTATCAATGTTATAATGATGCAGGGAAATTAAGTTGCTTCAAGGACAAAATCCTATACATAAACAAACACAAGTAACCTAGATCTCTATATAAACAATACAAAACACTATACAAAATACTAGGGTTCAAATCTAAATTCTACTTACATGTCTTCAGAAAAAGCAACAAAAGAGCAAGTGCCAGCTTGTCTAAACAGACATGGTCACTTAAAGACCAACAAAATGCCAACTGAAGCAGAGTATCATAGATGCTGTAAAAGCATCTACCATACTACTCTTACAAAAACAGAATGAACATTGCAACTAATGTACTGCAGAGAAGTTGGCTATATCCTGAATCCAACCTGAGCTCAAAATCTGAATTAATCTTTTTTGCATGTGTTGGCCAAAGTACTACTCAAAAACCTAATAATAGCCATCAAACAACATCATCTGTCTGGCCAGGTACCTAAAGCCAACTAACATTGACAACATCCATTACCCATATATTTAGAACCCTTCATACAATGCTCTCTTGTATATTCAATATTACATGTTTCGATGCCAATAGCCAGCATCTTATAGCATGGATCCCATTCTATACCAGTTATCATATTATACTCAGAACACCACACATATTCCATATTTCACATCATAAGCCCAGATACTTGTCTTCAATGCTTGTGTATCCTTACATTTTCAAACACATACCTTCCTGTAAATTTACATACTTTATTTGTTATTTGTGAGGGGCTACTATTTTACAGTAATTACTACACTAACTTATATTCTTTTATTCTTTTACTAATTCCAGCTTAACGGCTGCGACTGTACTGGAATGACTGCCTCTCTATCTGCTTGCCCATCTGCCTTTCTACTTGTCACCAACCCTCACTGGTTTCCAAGCAAGGTAATATTTCTCATGGAAGGGCATCCAGCCATAGAGATTCTGCCTCAATAAGCTCTGCCTGACATATGAAGGCATGAATAAATAGATGTTAAAATTATGATGATGATGATGATAATGATAATTAGGATGATATGCAGAAGTAAATACAGTAAACATTTGATATTAATATGCTTACCCCATATCTTCAGTTGGTTAGCAATAAACACTAAAGATATGAGGTTAACTCCAAAACATATGGTAGACATAAAGACATGAATATCAGATACATTTCCTGTGCATTTCTCACTATGTAATGTGGCTTGAAATTTGCCTTTCCTCAGAGGCAATGATTGGATCTTTATTGTAAGAGAATATAAGAATTTAATGTAGGACTGATAACTGAACTCACAATTCACTGGTAACATGTTGTGCACAACAACATATTGTTTATGTGTGCATGTGTGTGTGTGTGTGTATGTGAGGGCATATGGCCTAGTGGCTAGGTTGTTGTTGTTGTTGTTGTCGTGTGTGTGTGTGTGTGTGTGTGTGTGTGTGTGTGTGTGTGTGCGAGCGACTATATTTGTCTCCTTGTCTTGATGTTGTGTGATATAGTTGTAAGCTTCACCATCGTACAAGCAGTGACCTTTGTTTCCAGTCTTTTGTGAAAATATGTTCAGCCATAGGTGAGAGTTGGCAACAGGAATAGCATCCAGTTGTAGAAAATCTGTGTCAATGAATTTCATGTGACCCATGCAAACATGGAAAAGTGAATGTTAGAATATGATGATAACAATGACAGTTATGATGATATGTGTGTATATATATATATATATATATATATATATATATATATATATATATATATATATATATATATATATATATACATGCATATGTAAATGTGTGTGTGTCTGTGTGTGATTACGTGTGTAAAAGTAGAAAAAGCCACATAACAGCAGCACATTAGTTTACTTTGAGCAGTAAGTTTTTGTTTTCATTCTCAAAATTGATATTGTGTAGAAAAGCAGAGTCAACAATGCAAATACCTAGAAGACTATATTGATCTTTTCAATAGACACAAACAACAGGTAGAGAGCAGAGGAGCAATAAGATTACAAGAAATTCATGCTGTTTTTCACAGGCAATGATAATCTTTTCTAACTCTAAGCACAAGGCCCGAAATTTTTGGTCAGTCAATTAGATCGACCCAGTATGCAACTGGTACTTAATTTATCAACTCTGAAAGGATGAAAGGCAAAGTTGACGTCGGTGGAATTTGAACTCAGAACATAAAGACTGACGAAATACCGTTAAGCATTTCACCTGGCGTGCTAATGTTTCTGCCAACTCACCGTCTTGAAGACAATGCTAATATTCTTTTCTACTCAAGGCACAAGGCTCAAAATTTTGGAGGAGGGGGCTAGTCGATTAGATCGACCCCAGTATGCAACTGGAACTTAATTTATTGACCCTGAAAGGATGAAAGGCAAAGTCGACTTCAGCAGAATTTGAACTCAGAATGTAAAGACAGATGAAATACTGCTAAGCATTTTGCCCGGTGTGCTAACATTTCTGCCAGCTCATTGCCTTTCACAG
This sequence comes from Octopus bimaculoides, assembly GCF_046866305.1. Classification (NCBI taxonomy): domain Eukaryota; kingdom Metazoa; phylum Mollusca; class Cephalopoda; order Octopoda; family Octopodidae; genus Octopus; species Octopus bimaculoides. The sequence goes on along the minus strand of NC_142931.1, from coordinate 40,299,715 downwards.
GCAATGAAAATGTGAATGAAATATATTGGTTTCATCAATGAACCAAAACCATACTGCTTGGTTGATACTCCATTTGATTACAACTGTACTGAGAATAAGAAAACTGTATTTTGTCTAGCATGCTAACGATTCTGCCAGCTCACCACCTTAAAAACAACAGGTTTAATAATGGTTTCAAATTTTGGCACAATGCCATTCAATTGTGAGGAGAGGTTAAGTCAGTGACATTGACCCCAGGCCTCAACTGGTACTTGCTTTATTTACCTCAAAAAGATGAAAGGCAAAGTCAATCTCAGTGGAATTTGAACTCAGAACTTACAGATGGACAAAATGCTGACATGTTAAAAATTTTGCCAACTCACCACCTTAAGAAAAACAGCTATAATAATCCTTTCTACTATAGGCACAAGGTCTGAAATTTTAGGGGAGGGGACTAGTCAATTACATCGACCCCAATGTTTCACTGGTACTTAATTTATTGACTCCGAAAGGATGAAAAGCAAAATCAACCTCAGAGGAATTTGAACTCAGAATTTGCAGTAGGATGAAATGCCGTTAAGCATTTTGCCCGGCATGCTAACTATTCTGCCAGCTCACTACCTTAAGAAAAACAGCAATGATAATGAAAAAATAACAAATAAAGTAAATTGCCAGAAGCAAATGGCTTAGGATTCCAAAGAAACATTTTTTTTTTCTCAGAAGAAACAGAAGAAAATTTAAATTTTAGTTGTGAAAATGCAGAGACGTAACAAATTTACCTTAGATTAAGCTGACAAAGATTCACTGTTGTAAGATGGGATAGCATTTCTTCAAGATGAATGAACAGAATATGTGACACTCCATGATGCTGTCTTTCTGGATAAGTGGTCAACAATAACTAGGGATAAAAGAGACCACACCAATATTAATGTTATCTTTTTAACAATTAGCATATGAAGTTGTGAAACATTGTAAGTTAAATACAATATAACAGAAAATATTTTTAAAAATTAGCTTTGATATAAAAAAAGTTAAAAGAATATAAAAAACAAAATCAAGACAAGCTCCATGGTGTAGTATGGATTTTTGGCTGCCTACTTCTTTAAATGTAACATACCTTTGCTTGCAGCAAACACTTGCGTATGAACTAGTCACCCTGTATGGTCTGCATGCCTTACACCCACTTCACCCCATGCTACATCTTGGACATGCCAAACACCTTATTTTAATTGTCCTTTGGTTCTGTATTCAAATTCTATTAAAGTACACTACCATTCAAACTCTCCAAGAATAAATAAGTAAATGCCAGTAATTGTCAAGCATAGCTGTGTGGTATGAAGTTCACTTCCCAACCACATGTTTCCAGGAACATTCCCACCATGAAGCACCTTGGGCAAGTGTCTTTTACTAAAGCCTTGGGCTGACCAAAACCTTGTGAATGGATTTGGTAGACAGAAATTGAAAGAAGCTTGTTGTCATCATCATCATCATCATCGTTTAACGTCCGCTTTCCATGCTAGCATGGGTTGAACGATTTGACTGAGGACTGGTGAAACCGGATGGCAACACCAGGCTCCAATCTAATTTGGCAGAGTTTCTACAGCTGGATGCCCTTCCTAACGCCAACCACTCAGAGAGTGTAGTGGGTGCTTTTACGTGTCACCCGCACAAAAACGGCCACGCTCGAAATGGTGTCTTTTATGTGCCACCTGCACAAGCCAGTCCAGGGGCACTGGCAACGATCTCGCTCGAAAATCCTACGGGAGCCAGTCAGGCGGTACTGGCAATGGCCACGCTCAAAATGGTGCATCTCATGTGCCACCCGCACAAGAGCCAGTCCAGGGGCACTGGCAACAATCTTACTTGGCTTGCCGGGTCTTCTCACGCACAGCACATTTCCAAAGGTCTCGGTCAGTAGTCATCGCCTCGGTGAGGCCCAATGTACAAAGGTCTTGCCTCACCACCTCAGCCCAGGTCTTCCTGGGCCTACCTCTTCCACGGGTTCCCTCAACTGTTAGGGTGTGGCACTTTTTCATGCAGCTATCCTCATCCATTCTCACCACATGTCCATACCAGTGCAGTCGTCTCTCTTGTTCAGCTTTTCAGGATACTTACACTCTGACGGGTATTCACATTGACATTACACATCCAACGGAGCAGACTGGCTTCATTCCTTGCGAACTTCTGTATGTCCTCAGCAGTTACAGCCCATGTTTCACTGCCATGTAGCATGGCTGTTCGTACGCATGCGTCATACAGTCTGCCTTTTACTCTGAGTGAGAGTCCCTTTGTCGCCAGCAGGGGTAAGAGCTCTCTAAACTTTGCCCAGGCTATTCTTATTCTAGCAGCTACACTTTCAGCGCACCCACCCCCACTACTAACTTGGTCGCCCAGATAGCGGAAGCTATCGACTACCTCTAGTTTTTCACCTTGGAATGAGATAGAAGTTGTTTCCTGTTTGTTTACAGTCTTTATTGCACCTGAACATCTGCCACAAACAAAAACTAACTTCCTAGTTAACCTGCCTTTGATGTTGCTGCACCTCTTATGTGTCCATAGCTTGCACCGGGTATATATATATATATATATATATATATATGTATATGTGTGTGTGTGTGTGTGTGTGTCCACCACTCCACCTTGACAACTAGTGCTGGTGTCTTTACACTCACATAACTTAGTGGTTTGGCACAAAAGACTGATAGAATAAGTACCAGGCTTAAAAAAATAGTCCTGGAGTCAATTCATTCAACTAAAAATTCTTCAAGTTGATGTCCCAGCATGGCCATGGTCTAATGACTGAAACAAGTAAAAGATAAAAGATAAAATGCTGAGGATCATTGAATCAGTTTAATTTCGGCCCTATAAGAATTGCCTTTTTTGTGTAGCAATAAAAAAAAAAAAAAAAATTTCTTTTTTGTAAGAGTGGCTCTCAAAGCATATAAAACTAGATAATAGCATGTAAACATTTGGTTGAAAAGCCCTTTTGTACAGAAGTTGAAGGCAGCCCATGGGACAATATTATCAAAGTAAGTCAACAAAACATTGAAAAAACCTTATCAAAACACCTGCTCCATGTTTAAAAAAAAAAACAGGTCAAGTTTCAGAAAAAAACTGTCTTAAATAATAACTTCCTCACATTTTCAAATACATCCAAAATAGTTTATAGTCTTCTACTTGGTTGTTCTTTACTAGTGTATTTAAAGTGAAAAAGAAAACTATAATATATATGAAAAAAAAATGGTAATATATAGATTAGCTTAAACTTATTCATCACTATGATGAATTCATATAATAAAACATAGCAATATGAAATGCTGAGTAATTCAAGCAAATCATATGAGAAACTGCATCAAAACTGTCACATTAGAAACTTTATTATAAGCAGAAACAAAAATTGCTGTAATATGGATAGAATAAAAATTAAAAAATAAAAAATAGAAAAAAATACGGTATATATAATCTTTTCTACAAAAGGTACAAGGCCTGAAATTTTGGGGGTACTTATTTTATTGACCCTGAAAGGATGAAAGGCAAAGTCAAACTATGAGGAATTTGAGCTCAGAATATAAAGACTACAATATATATAATGGTTATATGGTTAAGAAGTTTGCTTTGCAACCACTTGGTTTCAAGTTCAAATTTCAGGTTAACCTTGTAGCTGTGTATGTGTGTGTTTTGTTTACACTAGCAACTGGTATTGTTGTTTATATTGTGTGTGTTTAGGTGTGGCAAGTTAATGGTTCAGCAGAAAACTGAGATCAATAAGTTAAGTATCAGACTGGAATAAATACTGGAATTGATATAAATGACTAAAATCACTGAAGGTGGTACCCTAAAATTTGACTGAAGTTCAATGATTGAAAGTAGCAAAATGTTAAAGAATATAAGTTAAAAAAAAAAAAATTAAAACCCACAGAATCCAGGGACTCTGGTTCTAGTCTGCATTGGGAAAACTCTAAGTTCAAATACTATAAGTCCTTTAGCATTCAGATTATTCTGTCAAATGTAATGCTTCTTTATTCAAATTGTTTTGAACTGATTATGCATTGTAGCTTTGAGATATTGATGATGTGATTGTATATTTTTAAAATGACATTTTAGGGTAGGTGTGAGAGGCCAGATCTGGCCAGTTTGGATGTATAACAGGTGGAATATTTGGGCGAGATATGGCCAGTTTAAATGTTAAGCGGTTAAAGAGATGTTTTTAATGTTTCAGAAAAATTCCTTCTAGGTAGATAGAGAGATAGAGATAGATAGATAGATAGATAGATAGATAGATAGATAGATATAGATAGATAGATAAATAGATAGATAGATAGATAGATAGAGAGAGAGAGAGATGCTACTTTGAGAGTGAAAAGTAAAGAGCAGAAGGAGAGGGAAATTTGGGAAAAGGAATTTTCGAGAGAGAATAAAAAGAAAGATCAGAATTGGAAGGAATGGTCAGTTCAAGGGAGAAAGGATGTCACTTTTTGTCTAAGTCAGTGACTTTAACAAGAAGTGTGTCAAGATCAGTGCTTGTGCTCTTGTCAGTATGCATGTATGAACACATATAGACAGGAAGAGCACAAACATGCATAAAAAAAAAATGGGATCACACATACACATGAGCAACTTAAACATTAACACCAGCTGGTATGTTCTCACTTGTGCATCTATGCACACAATAATAGAAATGAAAATAAAATTGAACAAATGAGAGCAAAAAAAAATAAATACAAATAAAAGCAAAAAATTCTGATAATGATATTCTGCATATGCACACAATAATATTGATTTCCTACGTAGTCACAAAACTTCAACCTGCACATAGTAATATTAAAAATAATTTAATTATTGAATAAAAGAAATGACAAAAAATAATAGAAAGATAAAAACATTCGTATAAAGGCCTGCTACATGAGTATACGTAAAACAGGTGGAGCGAGGGGTGAAATTGGTGATGGGAAAAGGAGAAATGTTCTGTCAGACAGTAACACACACACACATATACATACATACATGTGCACACATATATTCAGGGTGGTCGTAAGAAAAGCGGAAAATTCGAGAAATCTGATTTATATTTCCACAAGATCTATTTGAGGTAAACAATAAGCGTCACAAAGCATGATATCATATTGACACTTACAAATGTTCAAAATGTCTTCTGTGCACTTTGCGACAGTGTTTTAATTGAGAAATCCAAGCTTGTGTGGCATTTTGAAGTATGACTTGAAGGATGTTCCAAGCTTTTATGAAACACGTTTTCAATTTATCAATGACAGTTATATGGTATTGATATTTCTGTATCTCTGCTAATAACAAGCTCCAGACACAGTAATTCATCACATTTAAGTCCGAACACTTTGAAGGCCAATCTTCAGGTGCAATAAAGTCAGGGGTAGATTTAGTTTTGCCTTCAAAATTTCTGCTTTTCTAGTGACCATCCTGTACATAGATGCACACACACACACACACACACACACACATGTATGTATACATAGGGCTGGATTATGACCCATAGAGATCCTAAGCACTTGAAAGATTTTGGTGCCCTATATATGTGTAATTCAAAATATAAACAATAAAAAAGCATAAAATGTATTATAATTTTTCAAAATGAAACAAAACAAACAGTAAAATGGAAAATAATGTTTATTTATGTAGACTTCTACTTTATTTATATTTGAAAAGTTTTCTCCAACATTTTTAATTGCAAAGTCTTCGATCAGATCCTTAAAATTAATCTTATGTAATATATCTGCTTTTATACTAAGTAGAGATAAGTAAAAAGTAAAGTTCCTTTCTGAGTCATACAGACTCATAAGGGCTGGTTTCCTGTTTCCATGGCATATAAATTCCCCACCTGGATGGGACACTGGTCTGTCATGGATTACTCATTTTTGCCAGCTGAGTCGGATGGAGCAATGTGAAATGAAGTGTATTGTTCAAGAACACAACGCGTTGCTCGGTCTGGGAATCAAAGCACAATCTTACAATCTTGAGTCCAATACGCTAACCACTAAGCCATGCGCCTACACCAGTAGAGATAAGGCATCCTGAATATTCTTTTAGCAAGTTTAAAGTGATTTCCTTTGTGCCATAAACTATTTATCATTTCTGTGGTGCCCCACTTCTCTTGATACTGTAAGCATATGCTTATTTTGCTTAATGGTTGATCCAGCGGTGTAGACATGCACACACTCACACACACATACAAAAAGGTGTTTCTTTCAATTTCTGCCTACAAAATCCACTCACAAAACTTTGGTTAACCCAACGCTATAGTAGAAGACACTTGCACAAGGTGCCATGCAATGGGACAGAAACGAGAACCATTTGGCTAGGAAACAAACTTTTAACCACACTGCCATGTCTGTACGTCATATACATATACTCATATCCATCCCAGTGTACCAACAGCGATACTAAATAGCATGTATGAATGAAGAATGAACTGAACAAAGTCCAACATATAGTCAGCTACTTACTTACTACAGACAAGCAACCAATATAAAGCAGTGTAAGAAAATAGTATGTTGTTTACTTGTCTACTGCCTCCTAAGAGATACAAAACATAAATAACACCTGAAAAGTATTTAGAGACATAGGAGAAAAAATTCTTTACATACAGAATTTCAAACATAGGTCTGCAAACCATAAAGAAATCTTTTAAAAATAAATAACTGTTCTTTTAAAACTTGGTTTATGAGATTAACCAGTGAACCTTAAAAGATATATATATATATATACATACACACACACATATATACATATATATATATATATATGTGTGTGTGTGTGTATATATATATATATGTGTGTGTATATATATATATATATATATATATATATATATATATATATATATATATATATGTATGTATGTATGTATGTATATATATGTATATATATATGTATGTATGTATGTATGTATGTATGTATGTATGTGTATATATATATATATATATATATATATATATATATATATATATATATATATATATGTACATATATATATTACCATCATCATTTACTGTCTGTTGTCCATGCTGGCATGAGTTGGACACAATTTGCTGAGCAACTCTTACCTGTTTCCAAGTAACTTAATATTTCTCTGTTTTCACAGAAAATTGGGAATAACAGTTTAAAATTTTGGCAGGGAGTAAGTTGATTACATCACTAAAACTCAACTGGTAGTTATCTTATCGACCTTAAAAGGCAAAGTTGATCTCGATGGAATTTGAACTCAGAACATAAAAAAGCCAGCTCCATTCTTAACAATTTCTAATATATGTGCAGAATCAGAAATTTGGTAAGTAGAGAAACAGTTTCAGCCCCTAGTGTTTGACTAATACTCCATTTTACCAACCTCAGAAGGATGAAAGGCAATTTTGACTAAGGTTGGATTTGAACTCAGAATGTAAGGGGCTGTAAATACTGCAAGGTATTTTATCTAACATACTTATGATTCTGCCCATCCATTAATAATGTTTTTTATTTGCCTCCAAGGGCCCATTGAAATATTAGGATTGCCTGCAAGGACCAACAACGCCAGCAATATTGTTGATTGTTCTCTGATGATCCTCATGCACAAGCTGATGAAATTTCTCCACATTTCTGGGGGTGACACTCATGGCAGGTCTTCCAGATTGCTCATCATACTCCAGGGACATTCTTCTGTTTTTGAAGCACCTGTGCTACTTGAAACATTGCATACAACCCATTGCCTTGTTGCCATAAGCTTGCTGAAGTATGCTCAACGTCTCTGTAGCAGACTTCCCAAATTTAACACAAAATTTCACATTGGTTCTTTGTTCCAACTTCCTGTCTATGACAAAATTGCAGACTATAGCATACAAGTGATCAGAAAAATATACATTTCACAACTTGTGAGGTAAACAGTAATATCAATCAGCACTGCTTCATGAAGGTCACTGCTAGCTCTCATTGTGCATGCAACTGTGTGCTACCATCTGTTGGCATGCTACAGAACAAGTCCAGGAACTTTGTGATACCACCTTGTAAATGATAAATCATTATGTGCACCATTAGAATCAAAATTGTGACACATATTCATTCTTAATATATTCTAGCAGACACAAACATGAATAAGCTAATAGCCATTGTGTTTTGCTATTGGAGAATTTCTTCAGAAGATGAATGTGTATTCATAACACACTGGATTCATTGGAGTAAGGGTACTTTGAAAGAAGTTGTTCTCCAATGCTAAAATACAAGTGATTTGCATATTCATGTTCAAATCTACCAGAACACTTTGATAATGAATATGTGTGCTGTCACTTTACATATTTATCCACACAAATAAGATTTTCACACTATACATACATACACACACATATATATATGCATGTATGTATGTATGTATGTATACATATACATACATATATATATATATTATTATTATTATTATTATTACCATCATAAACATCATTATCGTAATCATCATCATCTTCATCTTTAATTAGTTATCTATTTTCCACATCAGTATAGATTAAATGGGTTTGCACATATCTTCAATCATTCCTATCCTGTGTCACTTAATCTATTAGATCCAACAACCTAGTATCTTATTGAATTACACACTGAATTTCTTTTTGCTTTTTTATTTGCCCTAGTCATACTACTCCTTGCTTTAACTATACACCACAATTTTCACCCAATGTCTCATCATGCATATATATTACATTACTAAATCAGAAAAGTCACATCTTTTACATACCCTAATCAATTTTTCTGATATACAACTGCCTTCTCAACTTCCTTGTACTCAATTTTTCAGGTTCAAATTGAACATCTGATGAAACCTACTCAGTTTCATGCATCTAGAGTTACTGCTTATATCTTATTAACATATTTCATTATATGTGTCATCATTTAGCATACCCAGCAGCTCTTTGATATTTTTCTTCTACATTACATCATGAACATGAAGGTGCATAACTTAGTGGTTAGGGTATTTGGCTTATGATTGTAAGGTCATGAGTTTGATTCCTGCTGATGCATAATGTCCTTGAGCAAGACACTTAATTTCATGTTACTCCAGTCTACTCAGCTGACAAAAATAGGTAGTATATGTAATCCAAATCTCCTTGAGACCTGTGTTAAGAGTGTGTGTTTTTTTATATGGGCAGATTGCTTAGTTGATTGAATCAACTGGAACTGACAGCATGCCAGGTCACATAATGAATATGTTATCTGTAATTGTAGACTTTTTACCTATAGGTCCCTTAACCCTTTAACATTTAAACCAGCCGTGTCTGGCCTAAATATTCTACCTGCTTTACATTCACACCAACCAGATGTGGCCTCTCACATCTACCCTACAATGTCATTTCCAAAAATAAACAATCACAACTTTGAAATCTTGACTCTAGGAGATAAGCACAATTATTCAAAACAATGTAAATAAATAAGCATTACATGTAACATAGCAATCTCAGCGCTAAAAGGTTTAAACCCTTTTCTTTTGCTTTAGGACATATTCCTCATAGCTTGGGAAGATATAGGCTATCTGGCTTCACTGTTCTCCAATCTGCAGCTAATCAAAACTACTAAAACAACAAATGTAGATCCATCAGGAAGAGGCTCTAGTCATTCCTTAACTGATACTGTTTTACTGGCCTCACAACCAAACAGCAGCATGTGGTTCAACTCAGGATTCCCTTTGTCAAATGGTTTCCTTCTCAACAATGAGTGTATATGCATTACTATTGCCCTGCACCTTGATCATTGCATGTTCAAACTACATAAATGCCATTGTAAAATTACTGTTAACAAGTTTGAACTACAACCACTCTCTTCTCATCACAGTCTCAGGCTTTTTCCTCACTGAATAATGTTATTAAAAAGTGTCTCAATGCTGTTAATTTTCTGTCACCATCAGAGCCCACTGCTCTCGATCATAGTGATGGTAAGTATCCATGTGTGATGACCCATTTTCCATCTGAAAGTGAGAAGAGTCACTCACCTGGACACCCTATCTAGTGGCACAGTTTCCAGTGTCAACCATTCTAATTTGGATTTAAAAACCAAGGAGCTGCCATCTAATACACCAAGGAGTAGATGGTGATTAAATATGAGTCACTAACAAACATTTCTTTTCATACAGATTGCTATTAAGAGCATCAACACCCTTAGTCTCTGGACTGCTGCTCACACCCACTAAATCAGGAAGGCATCAGGCTTGAAGAAAGAAGCCTGTGAGCTGGAGCAGCTGATGCTGTGGATATTGCTGGTTGTTTTTTTGCAATATTATCAGCAGGATGTTGAAGAGAAATTATTCAACAGAAAATGAAGAATTTGTTTACTTCAATACATTACTGCTTTTATCTGACAATTAATAAAATATGTATCTTAAGATTCTGATATATGCTGCTAGCCAATGATGGACCAGCTTGAGACTTCAGTTATGATGAGAACCCCACCTGGAAATGAGATAGCTGAAGACAAAAATATGTTTGTGTTATCCTATAGTGGTAATTTCATTTTTGGCATCCATATCAACAAAGGTGATGTGGGTTTGATACCTATTGGGCCTTCATTTTTTATTCACTTCTACATTTATACATCTGCGCAACAAAATATGTAAACGTTCTGTTAAATCCTGGCTTACTTATTACTAAAATTAAATAAAATCTACAAAAACAAAACAACTTATGGATTAGGCTATAAAGCTGACTCTATTAGATGAAACTTATTACTTTTAATCATGAAAAAATCAGCAAAAAGATACAACTGGATCTCAATCACAGCCTAACAACAAAAAAAAAAAAAAAAGAGAAAAGACTAAACACACACACACCTATAAGTTAAAGATTAAAAAACGTTTTTCAGAGAGCAGTTATAAATGCTAAATATGCACATATTCTCAGAGGACTGATGTATAGCCAGTGATTACACTGAGGTGTCAGTAAACTTGTGGATTTGATTCCCTCTGGGTTCTCACATCCAGGTTCATTTTGTCTATTAACATTATACTTGTGTGTGTATGTGTGTGTGTGTAGCACTGGCATGAAACTTGAGTCATGAAACAAACTCTCAGCTTCAGTTTTAATATATATAATATACATGTGTGTGTATACATATATGGCATATATATATATATATATATACACACACACACATACATAATATATATATATATTTACATACATGCACACACACACACACACATACGCATACATAAATATATATTTACATATATACATATAAATATCTGTCTGTCCGTCTGTTTGTCTCTCTCTTTCTCTCATTTATATATATAAGTGTTGCTTAGTGGTTAGGGTGTTGCACCCATGGCTTGTAAGATTGTGGCTTTGATTGCTGGATTGGGCAATGTGTTGTGTTCTTGAGCAAAACACTTCATTTCATGTTACTCCAGTCATATCAGCAGGCAAAAATGATAATCCTGTGATGGACTGGCATCCTGTCCAGTGTGTGGGAGGAGGAGGAATATATACATAAATACACCTCAAAATCCAGGAAGCCAGCCTTATGAGCCAATGGTTCAGAAAGGACCTTTCATCTTTTTGTTATACCAGGCTGAAACGCATTAAAGAATAAAAGAAGAAAAGGATATGAATAACATAACAGTAAGGGAGATGTTTTTTAATGTTATTTATTTATAGATATGTCTGAATTTTCTTAAGGAAATAAAACGGAAAACTACTTAAATCTTTTATCTTGGTTTATTTCTTTTTGTTGTTGTATAGTGTTGGAAAGCAAAACTTTTCTATAGTTGGTTGCACTGTAGTTTGTCACTGACAGGTCGTCAAGGTCATGTAGCAAATGAAAACTTGCTCTGAACCAAAATTTTAAGTTAAAAAATTTTGTATTAATGGATTTTGGGTGCAGTGAAAGATTTTCATACATGACTGCATGTACCAATTGTATATGTTTGGGTGTACACATGCATGCAGGTGCTATATAAATAGATATCCAAACACAACCCTGCCCTCTACACACAATATAGATACATATACACTTAGACAGACAGACAGACACACACACACGTGCACAAGAACACACACAGACACAGACACACAGAGATACACTTATATATGAGGTGGTATCAAAAAGTTCCTGGACTAGTCCTGTAGCACACCAACAAATGGCAGCATATGGTTGTGTGTGCATTGACAGCTAGTAGTGACCTTCATGAGGCAGGGTGCTGAGTGACATCATTGTGTTTACTTTGCGAGTTGTGAGATTTGTATTTTTGTGATTATGTGTACGCTGTAGTCTGCAATTTTGCCATGGACAAGAACAAAGAGCCAGCATGAAATTTTATGATAAACTTGAGAAATCTGCTACAGAGACATTGAACATGCTTCAGCAAGCTTATGACAATGAGGCAATGGTCATAAACAATGTTTTGAGTAGCATGGGCACTTCAGAAGCAGAAAAATGTCCTTGGAAGATGATGAGTGATCTAGAAAACCTGCCACAAGTGTCACCCCTGGAAATGTGATATTGTGCATCAAGAATTCATTCCCCAGGGCCAGAGCATCGATCGAGAGTTCTACTGTAAGATTTTGAAGTGTTTGAGGGAAGACCTTTGGCGAAAGCAACTGGATCAGTGGAGTGTGAAGAATTGGATTTTTCACTGAGCTCTCCTCACTTGTGAGTTTCTTGCCAAAAACAACATGGTAAAAACAGCATCACTTCTGCACCTTCCCTATTTGCTAGATTTAGTATCTGTGGGTTTCCATCACTTCCCCAAAATGAAAATGCAGCACAAAGGTCACCATTATAACACTGTTGCTGAGATCCAGAGTGAATTGCAGAAGGTAATTGACTCACTTACAGAAAACAGCTTCCTAGCTGGATTCCAAAAGTGGCAGGAATGCTGGGACTGATGTATTGCTGTGGAACGTGACTATTTTGAAGGAGATGATGTTAAAATTTAGGTAAATAAGTTACTCTTTGTTAAACATAACTAGTCCGGGAACCTTTTGATACCACCTGGTACATGTATACATAGGACCGAAATGTCATGTTCTTGAATGTGCATTGAATTATTAAAAGAGTAATAAAATAAAGAAAGAGAGGAAAAAATTGAAAATGAAATCAGGTTTTCTCAAATTTTCATAAAAAAGAAAAGAAAAATTAGAGAAAAATACAGAAAATCAAAAGGAAATACATAAGTTTAGCATTTTCATCCTTTCCTATGAGGATCTTTTGAGCCATAGAAATATTTCTCTTTTTGCTGTTATTGTTTATTTAAGTTTAGAGAAAACTATTCTATGCAATGTCTCTGTTTCTAAATGACATATTGGATTGTCTCTTAAGTATTGATTAAAAGACAAATGTATTTGTTATTCCAGCAAATCTGTAAATTTTTGCTGAGAAACGTTTTCCTAGATTCTAAATGGCGTAATTGTTGCTTATGTATTTTCCATTTACATAGGGGAGCTTCTAGTCTGGCTGATGTAATATTCTTAACAAGTGGGCAACTTATGTAAAATTAAAGTTTCTTGTTCTGTATTTCAAGTCCACATTTACCTTGAAGGATCATACATTTTTTTTTTTTTTTCATGTTGGAGTTAGTTTCTAAGTATTGTAGTTGTAATTTTCACCATTGCATATTACACATCTGCTATCACCATGAATTTTTGCAGAAAATTATGGGTTATTTTCTGAAATGAATTTTGCTCTTGTGAGGTATTTTGTGAGGTACTTTTATTTGTCTCTAACTGTCGTCAATTGGGCTTTTGAGAGAAAAATCCTTTTATTTCCATGCTTCAGAGATGGATTGGATAGTTTGGTTTGATAGAAGTAAATATGTTTGATACTCCTGGAACTTTAAGTGCTGTCAAATAGGTTTATATTCTTTTCAGTTTTTTGTTTTGTTGTTCTGAGTTACATTATATTTAGCTCCTTTACTTTTTAAATTCCATTGTCTATTAATTTCAGTTCACCATGAAAGCATGTCCAGGCATCTTGATATATTTTGACATGTTGCATGATCTATATAAACAAAAAAGGGTCGTTTGTATGGTGTTGTTTGTTTTCAGTTCTCTGAGTAAATATGACTGGGCTTTTGTTTGATAGACAGGAAAATTATTATCTTGCTTAGGAAAAAGCTGGGAGTAGGTGTCAGAAAGGGTTTCTGGTTATGTATTCTTTACTAACACATGCAAATATGAAAAAATAGACATTAAATGATGATATACATATGAATAGATGTCTAAGAAACCATAAATAAAAAAAAAGAAATATGCACTCGTATATTTGTCAACAGGGTGGATATATTAATCAAAGATACTGTATTATATATTCATTATTGTTAGTCTTACTGATTGGCTTTGCCCTAGGTATTAATTTAGATATTAGATAACAGAACAGTTATGTAATACTGTGTCCCTGTCAGAGCTATCAGTTATGAAAAATATATAGCAACTGCTCTCATAACCAGAGGTAAAAAAAACTGCATCTACTTTGTGGGTGCTGTGAAAAAAAGATGAAATGAACTGGGTTGTATCAAGAGTTACGTCCCTTGGCTCCTAGGTCATAACTCTTGTTCAGTTTGTTTCACCTTTTCCCACAAACTGGATGTGCGTTGTGGGTATTGTGAAAATGCTCACAAACTGGATGTGGTTTGTGGGCACTGTGAATGGAGAGTAGTTGCCATTTTTTTTTATCAAACCTGCTGGCTGTGATGAGCATGCAGTATTTTGTAACCATACTGTTATCTAACACCTAGTTTAATACCCAGTGCAAAACCATTTGGTAAGGTCAGCTGTAATAGGTATATAATACTGTACATTTTGATTAATATATGTCTATGTATGTATTTAAATATATATGAATACATACAAATACATATATGGAGATGAGCACCAATGTCTCGTGTAACAGGCCAGATAATTGCTGAGAATTTTCTGCATGAAACCAATGGTAGACTTGTTAACTCACAAATAAAGTAGAAACCATGCCAAATCAAACTGGAGTCTAGTGCAGCTCCCCAGCTTGCCAGCTCTGGTCAAACTGTCCAACCAGTGCCAGCATGGATAACAGACACTCAATGATGATGATGATGATATATATTTATATATATATCATCATCATCATTATCGTTTAATGTCTGCTTTCCATGCTAAACACACACACTTACACTCATCACAGATATAGCATCCTCATCCTCATCATGATGTCTGTTTTCCATACTGGTATGGATTGGATGGTTTGACAGGACCTGATGAGTTAGAAGACTACATCATGCGCCAATGTCTAATTTGGCACGATTTCTATGCCCAGATGCTCTTCCTAATGCTAACCACTTTGCAGAGTGTACCAGCGCTAGCAAGATCACCATGTAGCTCACAAAGGTAAGATCTCCTTTGACTGAATGGGGATGCACTAGGGAGTGAGGCAGCTTTATGCTAGTTGAGGAAAGGTTAGAGTATGAAAAAGAGCTGGAACAGATTTCCTGTTGTGTAGGAGATTGCTCATATCATACATGAAAGAATTAAAGTAATCGGTGTGGAGCAGGAAAATGAAATAAAGATAGTAGTAATGAGGTGCCAAAGTGGGCATGGGGGTGGGGGGTAGAAGAAGAGTGAGCATGGGGGTAGAAGAACAAGATGGGTGGTTGGGTTAAGGTTTAAATGATTATATTCTTATTCTGAAAAAATTGGGTAGGTCACTATTTAAATTCAATATACACTGCCTGCTTAATGTAATACATGCTAATGAGGATTACTATGACAATGAAGATGAAAAGAACCCCACCTACATGAATATATATATATATTCATCATCATCATCATCATTGTTTAACGATGTATTTTTCCATGCTGGTATGTGTGTGTGTGTGAGTGTGTATATATATATATATATATATATATATATATATATATATATATACACATATATATATGTATGTATATATATATATGTATGAATGTATGTGTGTGTGTATGAATGTATGAATATATACTTGTGTATCTATCTATCTGTCTGTCTGTCTGTCTGTCTATCTATCAATATGAATATATATCAGGGAAATAGCCTTGCATGATACACAGAAAACAAGTAGATATAAACTGCATATGCTGTGCCCGAGATGTGCTGGAATCACAGACAAATTAACAGAGAATATAAACTTCATATGTGATAGCTGCAGAAGAGGAATACATACTATGAGCACACAGGAAATAGATTCTCTTAAATACCTGAATGGCTCGTTAGAAGCAGTAGATAGCTTTTGTTATTAAGGATATGTAATTAGCAAGGGAGATGGTTGCTCTGAAAGTATAGTAGCCAGAGTAAGAATAGGCTGAAGAAATTTCAGAGAGTTACTACTGCTGGTAACAAAGGTATTTTCCTTTGGGTGAAGAGCAGATTGCATGATGTTTGTGTAAGAACTGCAATGGGAGTGAGACATGGGCCTGTAATGCAGAAGATTTGAAAAGAAAGGAAGCAAGCATGCTCTATTGAATGTGTAATGTAAGTATGAAAGATATAGTACAAATGTGCTGACAGAAAAACTGGACATAAGAGGAAGCAGATCAAGAAAGAAGTCTGTGTTGGTATGGACATGTGATACTCAAGGACAAGAACAGCTGTATAAAGCAATGCAAATCACTTACTGCAGATGGAGATAGGAGAAGAGAGAGACTCAAGAAGAAATATGATGAAGTGGTGAAGGCTGATCTCAGGACCTTGAATCTCACAGAAGAGATGACAAAGGACCGGGATGATTGGAGGTATGTGTTTCTCAAGAAGACCCACCCACCATGATAAAATTGAGTTCTAGTAATGCTGCATGTGTACATGTGTGCACAACTGGGCCCTTCACCCAATTTCCTCCTTAAGTCACCACCACCCATCACCTTTCTAACTGTAGTTCCTTCATGAGAGTTACTTATATCCCTATTTCAGTTGTCTGATGATGTGCTTGCTTATCATACCAGTCCTACAGGGTGCATCTCCTGATTGCATCTACAGTGTGATGCTATGTGTTGTAGAACACTGAAACATATGTAACAGATGAAATAAAGGAGCACCAAGTCAATGCCCATGTTCCTTTCTCTTCTTATTGCTGTGGTCTTTGTATTACATCATGGCCGCCTTTGACTGTAGAGGACCAGCACATACATGTGACGGTGGGAGTCTAATGCAACCAACATTAGAACGGAACCTTGTGCCGAGTGCATCCAATCATGTGTGTGAGTGTGTGTGTGTGCACGTGTATGTGTATATATATATATAATATATATATATATATATATATATGAATCATCATCATCTTCATTTGCACAGGTCAGATGGAATTTGTTAAAAGCAGATTTTCACCTGTTTCAAAGCAAGGTAATACTTTCCCATATAACCTCACTTGTATGATGATGATGCTCATTTACCACCATCATGTGGTGTCTAGATAAGGGTAAACACAAACACACACAAACAGGATTTTTTTTTAAATCAGAGGTTCTAAAACGCTGTTGTCTTTCACTAATTTCTCGCCTTTCAACTTTTTTTCTGAAGAAGGATTACTTGATCCACTGATAAGAGATTATAGTAGAAGATACTCGCCCAAGGTGCCACAAAGTAGGACTGAACCCAAGACCACATAGCAAGCTTCTTAACCACACCACCACATCTGCACCGAACAACTCTCCAGAACTTCCTTACTCTGTGATCTTTCTGACTACAGAGACAGTGAAAGGAAACTTAGACAACAATACACACTCTCCTTGCAGTTTTCTGATGTACAATACTGATTACATATTATGCAAGTAAATTGTACTATGTATGTATATATATATATATATATATATATATATATATATATATATATATATGTACTCATACACTTTAGGTTAAGTTAATGTCAGAATAATTCTTTTACTGAAAAATACTTCAAGATGCTTGACTCCTTTTCACTTTCATTGCATTTAAGCCAACTTCATACAAATGTTTATGTAGGGAGTGCACTCAAGAAAGATTATTACTACATGAATGATCCTGACACTGACTGAACTGGTCCAATTTAAAAAAAAAAGATCATTGTTTGAATTGCATGCATAGGAAGATGTATTTGGATTTAAAGTTATCTATAGTTTTTTTGTGTGTGTGGGTGGGATAGTTATAATCTTTTTATAAGAATATTTATGTGCAGCATCAATACTTTTTATTTTTTTCCATTTCAGGTCAATTATTCCATCATGGGATTCATCGGTTGCTAGAAATAATGATTTGGGTTGTTTAAGAAAGATGAAACATTAAAACACTTTCAGTATTTCTGAATATAGAAATATGGTTTTTCTTTTCTGGTTAAACTGATAGAAAAATGTTGAACCATTTCACTTCTCAGAGTTTAACTTCAATTGCCTCCCAGTCTATTTTACAAATCAAATTTTTTCTCTCATTTTGTTTTTTTTTGTTGGTGTTATAGATCTGAATGATATAACTCTTCTCAATATTGATATTAAAAACTCAATACAGGTAAAGACTTGATTGATTTATTTGCTTATTGATAATACACCAGATCACATATATAAATCTGTCATACAAACATACATACATACATACATAAATACATGCATGCATGCAAATAATATAAACATCCATCAAACTCATTGTTTAGTAAGAAAACTTTGTAAAATTTTGTTGAGTAAACAAGAGACCTGATGTATATTTTTTAAGACATAAAGCTTGAAGTTACACATATGTAATCTGTCATTTGTATTGCTCTATAATATATATATATATATATATATATATATATATATATATATATATATATATATATATACACACACACACATGCATGCACCTCTCTCTTTCTCTCTTTATATATATATATATATATATATATATATATATATATATATGTGTGTGTGTATTGATTATATATCAGTCACTTGTTCATAAGCACCCCCACCCCCCAAAAAAGCACATGCTAAAATCTTTTGAGTATTAATATGTAATGTGGTCATTGATTTATGTCAGTAAGTTACAACTGATTTTGCTCTTAGCAATATAGGCGACACCCAAGACTTGCTGGCTGGAGGCACATAACTTCTCTAGAAAAAGGAGATAGGAATACAGTCTTGGTCAGCCAGGGTTGTGAAAAAAACAAACAAACCCTGAAATGAAATTTTACAAAGCGAAATCCCTTTTGATTGAGATGGCGTTATCTTTTTGTAACTGGTTCCAGTTTTGTCCTAAAAGGGTCAGTCTATGCACAGTTTCCTTTCACTAGTAAGCAAAGGGAATTCCATATTTCTAACATGAATTTTCTCTCATGAGGGCACTGACTAAACATCTCAGTTTCAGAATTTAAGAAAGCCCCTGGGTCGAGCAAATTCATTAAGATCCTTGCCCTCTCAGTCACGCAAAATTTGCATCATCTAGCCCCATTGAGATATGGTCCAGGAGCTTCCATTTAATCCTGTATGGCACATCCTCTGCTTTTAAACACCATATGTAGTTGGCCAAGGATGTAATGTTGCATCTCTCTGGGTTCCTAAAAGAGGACCTGTGGCTATTTAGTTGTCAATTGACAAGGTCTTTCGTTGTTCCAACATATTTTTGTTCATGCATCTTTATGTCATTGGTGGTACTGCTGCTGTTGTTGCTGTTGCTGCTGCTTCCACACTCACTGTTGGTGCTGCTGCTATTGCTACCATGTGTACCTTTGGTGCTGCTGTTATTGTTGTTGCTGCAGCTATTGCTACTGACCACATTATATATATATGCATTATTTGTTTTCTTTTATATCTGTTTTTCCAGACTAATATGGAAATTACTATAACTGCAGCATTGTTTTACAGCTGGATGCCATTGCTGTTGCTAATCTGTACCTATTTTCCAGGAACAGAGATTTCTTATTCCTCAAGTCTTCAAAGGTACAGAGACAGTACACAATTTACTACCAGGGAAAATGATACCAATATCACCATTTGAGCTCAGCAGTTTTCAGAGACACACAAATGTAAACAGGTAAAGATATATATATATATATATATACTTTCATGTATATATATTTTTGAGATACATTTTTTAGTTTACATCTACCAAATTCATTCTCAAGGCATGTATCTGTACACACACACTCACACACACACACAAACACAAGTTGATTGAGTCTGCTGCATCCATTTTCCAATGCTAGTATGGGATGAATTTTGATTAAGTAACTGTTTTTTTACAGTTTATGATCTTTCTATTACTAACTACTGTGACAGGAACTTGTTTTTTGTCAAGAATGCAAACAAAACCAAGCAGAATTATGTATCTTGCTCTGTAGCACAACGATCATTGCAGTAATATTTGAATTCCAGAAGGTGGTGAGCTGGCACAATCATTAGCAGCAGTTTGTCCATCTTTACGTTCAGAGTTCAAATTCTGCTAAGGTTGACTTTTCCTTTCATCATTTCAGGGTAAATAAAATAAGTACCAGTTGAATACTGGGATTGATGTAGTTGATTTTCTCACTTTCTCAAAATTGCTAGCGTTGTACCAAAATTTGAAAACGATATTTGAACTCCTCACCATATTGTTGATAATCCAGCACTTCACACACACATACACACACACACAAATATATATACATTCACATATGCAAGGGTTGTACCAAAAGTAATGCAAAAGTGGATAATAACTAATAACTTTTTCATTAATTGTCACAGGTCAGTCAAATTGCATACATGTTGCTAGAATAACTTTTCTTTTATAGCAAAGCAGTGAGTTACCATTGAGTTCTTGATGAAAGAGAGTTGCAAGCTGTCCAACATGTACAGAAGACTAATGCAACCACTGATATGAATTGCCAGCAAGTGGATGCATTTAGAGTCACAATCAGTGAGTTTGATGCACAACTGGACTATGGTTACAATACATTACAGAAGACAGTGGAAGATTTTGAGTATTGGAAAGTGAGCAAAGTGGGCACTAAGTAGTTGGCACCCAGTTTGAAGGAAAGCAGGGTAGAAATCTGCTCTCATCTACAGGAAGTGTTTGAAGCTAATACAGACATGTTGTTTTCCAAACTGGTGACAGAAGATGAAATGTGGCCATATCTTTATGATCCACAAATGTCTACTGAATGATGTTGCACTTCTTGTACAAGGCCTAAGGAAGTTCATGAGTCAGCAATTGGCGACTGTTTTTTGAGATAACAAGGGCATCATTCTCTTTGATCTTCTGGAACATGGCTGTACTATGAACAGTGATCAGTACACTGAGACACTCAAAATGTTTAGAGAAGCCATTTGTAGGAAGAATCCGGGCAAGAGTATCATCTATTTTCACCATGGCAATGTTCAGCCACACATACCTTTGGCAACAAGTCAGACAGTAGGTAAGTTCAGCTGGTTAGTGCCAAGTCTCCATCCACCATAGTTCAGATCTGGCATGCTCTGACTTTCATCTGTTTGGTTCAATAAAAAACAGTCTTCAGAGACCATGATTTGAAGGCATGGACGAGGTGAAAGTGACAGAAGTTAGTACAACAGTGCATGCCTGATATTTTTCAAAGAGGATTCAAGAGCTGAGTTCAGAGATAGTGCAAATGTATCCCTTGTGACAGAGATTATATCGAGTAGTACCTTTGTATTGAGGAATAGTTACTCTACCAACATGCACAATTTGAACAACCTATATCAGTGAATGAAAAAACGTTATGCTTACTTTTACAATACTAGAAGTACAAGCTACACACACAAACATATATGTAGATGCAGGTATTTCTTCACAACCACATGCTTTCAGGTTTAGTCCAGTCTTCTACTAAGGTCCAGCCAATCAATGCTCTGTGAGTGTATTTGGTACACAGAAATTATATTGAAACCCGTTGTTTGTGTGTTTATATATATATAACATGTAATAAATACATATAATGTATATGGTATACATTATACCATATACATTTCCATGCCAGCACAGAAAGCAGATGTTAAATGATGATATCATAAGTATATATAATATATGTAACAAGTAAAATGTATATATTACACACACATGCACAATAAGTATAGTTGTAATAAGTTTGCTTCTCAAGCACATGGTTCCAGGTTCAGTCCCACTGCAGGGTCTTCTGCTTTAGGATTAGGCCAACAAAAGCCTTGTGGGTGGATTTGGTAGACAGAAACTATAAAAAGCTTGTGTGTGTGTGTGTTTATGTATGTGTGTGTCTTTGTGTTTGTCCCCACCACCACTTGACATGTAATTTAGCAGTTTGGTAAAAGAGACCAATAGCATAAGTATCAGGCTTTAAAAACAATAAGTACTGGGGTTGGTTCATTTGACTAAAACCCTTTGACTAAAAAAAATAAAACAACATAAATATATAAAAATTCTCATTTGCCTTCAGTCATCTGCAAAAATATGTTTGAGCATTGAGCTGCCTGTACTTGAAGGACTAGGGACTGCTTGAGGATTAACAACAGGAAGGGCATCCAGTCTTAGAAAATGAAAATCTGCCTCACTGAGATTTGTCTGACCCAAACAAGTATGAAAAAGTGGATGTTAAAACTGATGACGATGATGATATCATCATACACACACACACGCCCCCCACCATATATATATATATATATATATATATAAAACGTCACAACATTTGAAGCTTGTATACTTAATCCTATCAACTGCTTTGTGTATTTTCCTTATTTTTATGGATTTCATTTTTTTTTCCTTTTAAAATCTCCATATTACTTTATTCTACTCTACTTCTTTTAACTTTATACCATTTGGTTGAAGAAATATTTCATCACATATAATCCCAGTTCACATGTATACCTAGAAGCATGTGGTTTATTGTTTTTTGGGGACTCAGTTTGGCCCTGATTGAACAGACCTTAGATGAATAGTATTCCAGCTGTGACTATCTCATCTCTTTTTTGTAAATCTAAGATATAGTTCAATATGTCCTTCATTTTTTTTTTGCTAAGATGTTTAGAGTTTGTGATGTAATGTTGGTAGTGGTGGTGGTGGTGGTGGTGGTGGGGGGGAAATGATCTATCTACTATTTCTAGCAGGTCTTGTGACCACATAAAGGTTCTCTCTTTGAAACATGATTTTATTGCTAGCAGACTTTCAGTCTTGTCCAATCATATCAAGCTATTTCATATCCAAATAATCAATCAACCCCCATATACACATAGATATTAAATTATTTTTTCCCATAGGAAAGATAATTTTTAAAGCAGGAAATCAATTTCACACACACAGATTTATTCACATATTTTTTTTTTTTTTTGTGACCACATCAACTTATTCTGAAATATGAAGTGTTGTGGTAAGATTCACACAGATATTTCCAAATTTCCAAAGATTATTTTCCTAAATTATATTTAAACAAGTTGATAACATTAAATTTTTATTGTTTTTAATGAGGTTTGAGCTAAGGCTGTTTTTAGTAAATAATCTTGGAGGTATATTCAATTTATATTTGACATTTATCTTCAATTAATATTTGCATTCCATGCAAAGAAATACATACATACATACATTCGTACGTACGTACGTACGTGTGTGTGTGTGTGTGTGCATGTGTGTGTATGTGTGTGAGAGAAAGAGAGAGAACAGGAAATATAGAAGCAAAGAAAACGCCAGTGTTGAAGAAAACAGGTTCCATTGATTAATCAATCTGTAGCTTCTAATTACAGTTTACATTTCTTGTACACACACACACACACACACACACACATAACACAGAGTAGGGGGGGGGGGGGAAATCATTCGAATTATTAGCAAAAAAAAAATGGGGAAAGAAAGAAAAGTTCCAACACAAAAAGTAAGTTGAAAATTATATTAAAAGAAAACTTTAAATGACGTATTCTGTACTAAAGCAAACAAATTTATCTACAAAAATAGCTATTTTTTCTATTCACACTGATATAGTTAATTTAACAAGTCATGAGAGTGAAAGTAGGTGTTCTCTAAATTTTGTATTCTCTTGACGAGACACCAAAAGCCTTATATCTTAGATAGAAAGTTGTGACATTCATGCCATTCTTGGGCACTTAATGACTTGAGTGAAATTCCTTCAACCGAGAAACGAAACTGGGTCGCAGACTCGGTTTGTCGGAAGCCTACTTCTTGCTACACAACACTCTCCACGGCACCAAACAAAATATTGATTAAAAGAGATTATAAGACAGTAAATTATAAATTCTGAGATCTATGAAATCGAAACTTGCTACTGTTAACATCTTTCACTGACGAATACGTCATCGGTCTGCTCGTCATCGAGCAGGAGGTAAACACACTGTGATAAAGCTCGCGAGCCAGTTTCGATTCCTCGGTAAATATTTCTCATTTCACTTTCGCTGCTAATGTCTCTGAAAACACATAAACGCCACACAATCTTACTATTCTTTTCCATATATTTGTGGTCTTGTTTCTAAGAAATCAATATACTATTTAAATAAGTTGTGAAACACAAGAAAGTATGGCTATATTCGAAGTGATTACATAACTAAAATATTGGTTTCTTTTGAAAAGATTTTTTTTCATTTTAGGAAGAGTGATAAATCAGAAGTTATCACTTTCTCTAGATTATTAATCACACCCTTTTCTACATTATTAAGGGGATAAATGAAATCAAATACCATCACTTGAGGATCGAAACCGAGTTGCGCTTAAGGTTCATCGAAAGATTAGTTCCAAACTCTATAACCACTCGCCACAATAACACAAGAGTGTTGCTTTTTCTCCTCTCTTTTTGAAGGAAGGGAAAAGGTTTTAGTTATCTAATATCTTGATAAAAATCACTAATATTAAAAAATGTAGATTGAATAAATTGTCAACACCTTATAAAATATAAATTGCTCGAACATAAAACTACCATTGTGATTTCCTTACATATATATATATATATATATATATATATATATATATATATATATATATATATATATATATATATATATATATATATTACAATAATCATTATAAAAAACGAATCCTATAAATATATTCAAATATGTTTAGCATCAATGAATTTTCGTTAGCTTAGTCTACAGAACTAAGTGAAAGTTAAGTAATCTCAGTTACATTATGAAAACTACTAGATACATCAAATGTTTTGATTTTTCTTGTGTTCATTTAAGCTGTCACAGTGAAATTCCGAGGGGGGAAGTGATCTTCATCAACAATATAGAATGTATTGAATGATTCAAAGTAAACAATGTTGCTGAAACATTTTCGGTTTAAAACATGGATTTTTAAAAATCGAAATCTATATATTGTGCTTTTTAAATTAATTTTGACATTTTAACAGTCGAGAATAGTAGCTTTGAACAGGATTAATAATGAAAATAAAACTAAATTACGTTATATAAAGATGAAAAAAAGTTTCATGAAAACGTTATCGTTAAAATAAGGTTTCTTAATACAGATGTTTTGCTTTTGTTTGTTTTTAAAGGTAGCAATCGGTTGGTGACGAATTATATTTTGAAACTAATCAACACATTATCTATTTGCATATGAGCCAAAGCTGTAATAATTCTTGGTAGAAGTACATAGGTATTTAAGGTAACTAATATGATTATTTGCCATCAGAAACGTAGATGTGTAGTTGATAATAATTCATTAGACAAGTGTTATATTTACATACATCGTATTGACATAACAGCTTGTCTGTTAGATAAGTACAGAGAAATAATTTTCTCATATAGATAATGTTTTTTGAACTCACCTTTGGTATGCCACAGATCAAGTTAGATATGAAATAGATGATAATTCGAATAATGTAGGTACTTTTAAAAAGCCATCCCCCAAAAGCTTAGTGATCGTAGAGAGACTGGTAGTAGTAGTAGTAATAGTAGTAGTTGTTGTGATGATAATGGTAGTGGTGATGTAATGATGCTGGTGTTTGTGTTGGTGATAGTTTTGGTAACCAAACAGTAGCAGCCGTAGTACTCTGAGCTCACTGTAATAAGAGGTGCTAAACAGTGGTACGAAGAAGACTTGCAGATGAAAAGGCTGTGAGGTCGATCACATCACTACGATCCACTAGATTGAATACCTTTGGAAAGTAAGAGGAGGAAAATTGCCTTAAGTATCTTGTTTAGTGTTAAAAAAAAAAGAAGTTATAATCAAATAAGTTTAAAATCCATAAATTACTTCAAAAATTCTACAAATAACTCCTTTTCTTTATAATTAGGTAAAACGCCACACTTTCCATGTTTATAATGTGAATGTAAACAGGAAAATCACTTGGAAATCGAACTAGAATATCAATGCTTTTTATTAATTAAATTCAATCGCTATCAAAATAACACTCACATGACTATTTTTATTAACATATATAGATCTTACCAGACTTTGCACATAAACTTGGGAATTACCCATTTTAGAAAGGTTATTCACACATTATATATCGCATATAAAATATTTCTTTTACATAGATCTATTGTTTAATATATGATCGAATATATGATGCAGGTTTCCACGGCTACATTAGACATTTAGAGTCATTTCTTTCGGTTAACCTCGGGGGTTGTCGTTGGGAAACGGCAGCTGGTTGATATGACGTCACAGGAAGTGCTACTTTGGGTTTATAGTCACGTTTAAGGAACTGACCGCAATCGGTTCATAGAATACAGTAACTGTATCTCTTATCTGATAGCTATTTAAGGCTGTTCAATGCTTGACGTCTTTTTCTTTCTCTAGTGGCAGCAATAGCCTTCCTTCTTTTGATCTGTAATAAATTGAATAGGCTAGTGCAGAAGGTTTAAACGCTTGATCTTGTTTGCTTTGTTGTGGATAGAAAGAATAGAAGGAAACGTTCAATGAACAGCTTCAGATAAAAATATTTCTTGCTGAGAGTGTCGGTGACGCTGTATATTTACTGCAATTATTTCTTTTTCCTCTCTCTATTCAATAATCATTTCCAAAATTACAATTTTTCGAAAGTACAACTTTCTGGTTATTAAACTTGTGTAACGTTATGAATTTAGTTGACGAATACAATTTTAAATCCTTTAGCTTTGTATATTTTCTAATATAATCCTATCTTTAATAATGTAAATTTTTTTTTAAAAAATGACATATATAAGCTTTAAATGAGCAATCTGTTTACTTGAAAATACGTACTGTTGTGGATGCTATTATTACGAACGTCACTATGTCTTGAAAAGCTCTTAATATTGTTTTAATTCGACATGCAGCTAGACAGCCACTACTACCACTAACTCTACTTGTTGATTTGATATTTGCAATACTAACATCAACAAATAATTAACATAGCCGATCATCGAAGGAAGCAGATTTCTTTAAGTGGTGGCAACTAATAAAGGGAGGAAGGGAGGAAAGGCTGATATTGATTTGTTATATATATAAGGGAGATTTTGAATTTTGGTGGAGTATAAATCGGAAGGTACCCCATTCAGAGCTTTTCCTATGGTATTGAAAAACAAAATTATGCCTTAGGAGTAAGGCTGGCACCTATGACTTAATTGCAGGACTTCCGAGATTTGTGTGTATGAGGGGGGGGGGAAGGAATAAACCACAACGCCTAAGTTATTCTCAAATCAGGGACCTACAGTCAAATCCGCTAAAGGCACTCGGGGGGCAAGGTGGTGAAAGTAGTGGTGCTCGAATGGGCAACAAATTCCATACATCTACTATTCAAGAATAAGTACCGTCCTCTTTCAGACTTTTGTACTGCTTCTGTCCACTCTATACTCAACTCAAAGAAAATAGGTCCAAATTGGAAGTGAAACCAAATTTTGAACAGTTTCTTAAGACTGTATTGCAAGTCTGTTGAGGAAGAGAACTGTAATTACCTATTTTATTGACCTGAGAGAGAAAGTGAGAAATGAAAAGCAAAGTTGACCTTGGCAGGATTTGCGTTTATAAAATGTAGATGCATGAATCTAAATACTGTATGTCATTTTTACAAGTTCATAAATAAGCATAAGCACAAAGCTGCACACATTAGGGAAGAAGTATAACCAATTCAGTTGATAACAGTACTTGAATGATACTTATACGGGGAGAAAGAATGGTAAAGTTAACTTTGGCAGAATTTGAATTTAGAATGCAAAAGGATGTAACTAAACACACTGTTCATTCTGTCACTTACCAGCTTAAAAATAAAGTACCTGAAAGGATGACACATAAAGCCAACCTTGGTGGAATTTGAACTCAGAATGTAAAGAGTCAGAAGAACTATTGCTAAGTATTTTATCTGGTGTGATAACAATTCTATCAGTTCACCTCAATAATGTTTTTAAATTTTGGTACGAGGTCAGCAGGTTTGGTAGAGAGGCTAAGTCAATTAAATTGACCCTAGTTTTCAACTGCTTCTTATTTTATCAACACCAAAAGGATGAAAGGCAAAATCAACCTCAGCGGAATTTGAACTGAGAATGTAAAGACAGACAAAATGCTGATTCAGCCAGCTCACCACCTTAGTTCACTTCCTTAATAATAATAATAACAACAATAATAATAACAATAATAATAATAATAATAATAATAATAAAAACAACAACAACACCACCACCACCACGACGACCACCACCACCACCAATCCTTTCTACTACAGGCACAGGGCTTGAAATTTCGGGGAAGTGGACTAGTCGATCACATTGACGCCAGTGTTTCACTGGTACTTAATTTATCAACCCAGAAAGGATGTAAGGCAAAGTTGACCTCGATGGAATTTGAACTCAGAATGTAGCAATGGGCGAAATAAATAAATAAATAAATAAATAAATAATAATAATAATAATAATGATGATGATGATGATGATAATGGTTTCAAATTTTGCCTCAAGGGCAGCAATTTTTGGGGAGGGGATAAGTCGATAACATCGACCCCAGTGTTCATCTGATACTTATTTTATCGACCCCAAAAGGATGAAAGACAAAGTTGACTTCGATGGAAATTTGAACTCAGAATGTAGTGACAGGTGAAATAAATAAATAAATAAATAATAATAATAGATATTCAAATTTTGGCACAAGACCACCATTTTGAGGAGAGGGGAGGGGACAAGTTTATTACATAAAGCTCAGGATTTAACTAATATGTTCTTTTTTTTTTTAATTTACTGCAGAGAGATGTAAAGGCAAAGTTGACCTTGGTGGAATTTGGACTCAGAACTTAAAGAATCAGAAGAAATACTGCAATAATAATAATAATAATGATTTCTTTTATATTACTGCTATAATAATAATAATAATAATAATAATAATAATGCCCTGATGCAGTACCAGACAGTGGTTATGCCCTGATGCAGTACTAGACAGTGGCTCTCATGGCTTCTTATCTTAACTGATTAGATGTGTTATCATGTACATTCTTTTGTCTTGGTATGAAAGATGGGCTACAGCAAATATTCTGCTCAATACCACAGATTTGCTCGTCAGTTGTTTGACCGTAACCATTTGAGCATGTCCCTTAGTGGCTGACAATATGTGCATCTCTGATCATGAGCAGAAGTAGTGGGGGAGCATCATAACTATGTTTTGAGAGGGTTTGGATAATTTTTCCTCTGGAAACATGGGTGTTTCGTTCAATATCCTTAAACAAGCCTTATTCAAGGAACTTTTGAGTAGGATGGGCAACTTGACCTGAAGAAAATTCTAACTGGGCCTCACCTGCAAGGTCATGTGCTGTTTATTTTAGTATGAGATCATCATGTCACGCACATATGGTTGTGATGCATGTGCCTGGTGTACCCTTATCAGACGGGTAGTCTTGATAGGTATGTTGGGTTTCATATATTTAACCGCAGTGTCACTTTGATAGCATGCACAACTCTCTCATTCAATAATAATAATAATAATAATAATGATAAGCAATTGGAAAGTAGCAGGATCTGATGGTGTACAGGGGTGTTGGATAAAAAAGTTTGGTAGTTGCTATAAATTGATCGCAGAGCAATTTAATGCATTGATCAATGGAAAAGAAGAAATCCTGAGCTAGTTAACAAAAAGACGAATGGTGTTGTGTCTGAAGGATACATCAAAGGGAAATGCTAGTAACAATTACAGACCAATTTCTTACCTCTCATTAATGTGGAAGTTACTGTCAGGAGGAATTGCAGAAGAACTGTACAAATATCTTGATGAAAACGATATATTACTGCCAGAACAAAAAGGCTGTAGAAAGAGATGCAGAGGTACCAAAGATCAATTATTGATAGACAAAATGGTAATGCAAGATTGTAAACAAAGGAGAACACAGTGTAATGTGTAACTTGTACTTATTTCATCAACCCCGAGAGGATGAAAGGCAAAGTTGACCTCGGTGGAATTTGAACTCAGAACATAAGAATGGATGAAATACTGCTAAGCATTTCACCCAGCATGCTAACGATTCAGTCAGCTCACCACCATAATAATAATAATAATAATAATAGTTCTTTCTAATTTTGGCACAAGGCCAGAAATTTTCAGGGGAGAATTTAATTACATTAACACCAGTGCTCAACTGGTACTTAGTTATCACCTTTGAAAAGGTGAATGGCAAAGTTGACCTCAGCAAAATTCTAACTCAGAATGTAAAGAGCTGGAAGCAATGCAGCTAAGCATTTTACCTGATACATTAACAATTTTGCCTGCTCACCACCTGATGATAATAATAATAATAATAATAATAATAATAATAATAATAATAATAATAATAATAATAATAATAATAATCCTTACTATTATAGGCACAAGGCCTGAAATTTGGGGGAAGAGAGCCAGTCAATTAGATCAACCTCAGTATACAACTGGTACTTAATTTATCAACCCCAGAAGGATGAAAGGCAAAGGTGACCTTGGCGGAATTTGAACTCAGAACATGGTGACAAACGAAATACTGCTAAGCATTTCGTCCAGCATGCTAATGATTCTGCCAGCTCACTGCCTAACAACTTCTACTACTACTACTACTACTACTACTACTACTACTACTACTACTACTACTACTACTACTACTACTACTACTACTAATACTACTACTAATTATTATTATTATTATTATTATAAGAAGAATAAGAATAAGAATATGAATAAGAGTGTTGCTGGCAAGAATTTCAAGACAGATCCTTCAAGCCGAGCCAACTAGTAGGAGACCTTAGGGCCCAAAAAACAAAATGGGGAACCAGTTGGGAAGTCTAGTGATGGCTGTTTTTGATAAGACTCTATGGAGGAGGTGTCTCCATGACCATCTCAAGAATATTGGGTAGAAAAGATGGATGGATGGATAGACAATGATGATTACATTTGGTTAAATATAATGATAATTTTTGCTAAGCAGTGATATATTACCAATTGAATTAGCCTCAGTTTATTGACTATAACTTCGCCTGGAAGGTTAAAAATTTAAAATAAATACACTGTAATAAATAAATAAATAAATCAAATAAAAAATAAAACCAACTTCAAACTCAGAACATTTGAATCAAATAGTGTGATGAAGCTAATGTATGTTTTGGTGGTTTCCACATACAATAGGTCAAGCTTTGGACTATATATATCAAACTAAATGCTTTCTAAAACAATTATTTTAGGAATTGAATAAAATCAAAATAGATACCAACCATCAATCAGTTTGTCAAATCCATCAATAAATAATAACTACTTGTTATTTCCCAATTAGATGCTCATTTAATCAAAGACTGACATTAAGTTCTTATTGATTTTATGAGGTTATGTTTTCTAGCTAAACACATGCTAGGATTTTGCACTTTCAACTTAAATGACATATTTATTTATTATACAGTGCCCCTACTGAATATAGATACCATTAGAAGTTCCATATAGTAGCTATAGATTGGACAAATGTGTTCATAGATGCAGTCCATCACTGGTGAAGGGCACTGATTGGGCAACACTTCAGCTGGCAGATTGACATTTTCTCATCTTGGCTAGCAACTCTACATAGACAACAAATGAAAAATAAGTATAGGATATTATATGGAAGATGATAGTTGCAAATGATCAGTTTGTTATTAGCATGAAAGTGTACCCATGTCAAGACAGTGGAGGCATGTGGCTTAGCGGTTAGGGTGTCGGACTCATGGTTGTAAGATTGTAGTTTTGATTCCCGGACTAAGCAACACATTGTGTTCTTGAGCAAAACACTTCAGTTCACGTTGCTCCAGTTCACTCAGCTGGCAAAAATGAATGATCCTGAGATGGACTGGCGTCCCATCCATTTGAGGAGTATATACACCATGGAAACCAGGAAACTGGTCCTTATGAGTCAGTATGATTCAAGAAGGAAAACTTTACTTAACTTTACATATCAAGACAATGAGTCAGTCCACCAAACTGCAAGTAGGTACCACAATAATACAGTTCATGTTACAAGTAGAAAGGTCACTGGAAAATTGATGTGCTTCATGCATTTGTAATGCTGAATTCAAGTCTTTCCATAAATATGGCTTGAAGAAAAATGGTTCTTGTCAAGTTGACTTGTTCTTGTGACACATCATGAAGATGAAGCCTGCAGTGCTACCACTACAGCCCAATGGTTTGTGGGACAGATGGAAAGTTATAAAAGATTGTATATGAAAAGATAGAGAAATAGAGTTAAATATATTGGTATAGGTATGACTGTGCAGTTAAGAAGCTCATTTTTGCAACCATATGGCTTCAGGTTCAGTCCCACTGTGCAGCAGTTTGGGCAAGTGTCTTCTATTATAGCCCTGGACTGACCAATGCTGTGTGAGTCAATCTGGTTGACAGAAACTCTGGAAGCTTGTTGTGTGTGTGTGTGAGTGTGTGTGTGAATGTGTGTGTGTGTGCATGTGCGTGTGTGTGTGTGTGTAGCTGCCCTTACCCACTGCTTGACAACTGGTGTGGGTTTGTTTATGTCCCCATAAGATAACAGCTCAGGAAAATAGAGTAATAAATTAAGTAAAAGACTTAATAAGTGCTGGGGAGACAATCAAAGATATATCATAAAATAATGTAGAAAGTAACCTTGAAACTAGAATGCATCAACAACAGGATGCTTTCTTGATCATGACATAATATCAAATATCTAGATGTAACACTTAGTAAGTTGTCAAAAACTAATTGCTAAAATAATTAACTTTGTCAAAGAACACAGAACAATACTTGCAGACTTCAGGAATTTCAGGCCAACAAATTTGCTACTTACAACCTTCTTAGGAATTTTGCACAAATCCATGCATGCACGCGCGCGCGCGCACACACACACACACACACACACACACACACACACACATTAATATAAAGTATTTTGTCAGAAGAACACTTTGGTTGCTGGAATTATTTCTGGGGCTGCAAATTAATGATACTGACAATACTATTTTTGAAGTTTCATTTTATAAAAAAAAAATTCTTAGTTACATAATATGTATTAATCATCAGAGAGCCTTTTATGACGTACATGGTTTTAAATTCTGAAAACATGGACAATGGCCAAATTAGTGCTAATAATATGCAAGTATAAAAAATGTCATGAAGAAAAAAAGGAAAGTACTTCACACATCTAAACAAAGAACTATTTCAAGAAACCAATCCTCATTCTGAGGGAAATATCTCAAGGAGACTCAATTTCCTTGTTTGTCTCCTTTCAAGTGATAACAACTTTAAGAAATACACTAAACAGGACTTTTGGAGATAATAATTTTTCTTGCATTTATGGATGACATTAATGTGATGATCTTTATGGGAATGTCCTATGCAGAACAGGATATTCATATGAAAATATATTTAGAAAAATATACCATAACCAAAAAAAGAAAAAAAAAAACTCATGCAAAAACAAAAAGAAAATATGAGGTAAGGAATAAAATACCTCTGAACTAAATCAAGAAAAATCATTTAAATATTATCTAAAACTAATGTAGAAAAATTAGAACAGAGAACAAAAGACATTTTAGACAAAATTGATAACCAGAATGAATTGCTAGGTATCTATCCTACTTCTTTCTAGCAAGTTGCATTTCACTACATCACACCAGGAATCTCTACCCTCCATTGTCCTCAAGTTCATGTTGTATGTCTCTGCTAATAACAAGTTGAATGGATTTTGTTTTATATTGAGGCACAGAAATCTCCAAAAGATAACATCTGATATGACTTGATAGCAGCAGCTAGCAAAGCCTACTCAACATTGAGTAACAATACTAGTGATGAGCAGAATGTGCCTATAAATTTTTGGTCATGTGTTCATGTCAAGAAAGGTTCTAACCTTTCATGAGAAGCCTGGTGTATATTCTATCAAGCTTCTTCTGCATAGTCCAAGTTTCAGGTCCATAGAGGAGAATTCTCTTTACACATGCCCTGAAGAAAAACCAGCCATGTTGATTTTGAAATGCTTGATTGCCAGATGTTTTGAAGCTTGTTACAAGCACTCCAGGCTACACCCTTGTATGTCAAAATGTCTTTCTTACTGTCAGCAAAGTAGAACCCAAGACATCATCATCGTCATCATTGTTGTTATCACTGCTACTGCTGCCATCACTATCATTGTCACCATCATCATCATCATTTAATATCTGTTTTCCATACTGGCATGGGTTGGATGGCTTGACAGGAACTGGCTGGCCAGAGAGCTGCTCAGGCTCTGATTGTCTGTTTTAGCATTATTTCTATGACTAGATGTGCTTCCTAATGCCAACCACTTTACAAAGTGAACTGGGTACTTTAACGTGGTATCAGCATAGGTGCTCTTATGTGGCACCAGCACAGGTGTTATTATGTGGCACCAGCACAGGTGCTATTATTTGCTTTTAAGACAAGGACTTCTCAGTTGAGAAGAGGCATGGGAATTGTGGCTGTAAAGCACATGCCTGTATGTATGGATGGCTACGATTTTACTTAGCTTGATGTGTCTTCTCAAGCACAGCAAAGCACCCGAAGTCTTGGTCCCTTGTCATCTCTGTGAGGCTCAGTATCAGAAGATCCTTTCACACCACTTTATCTCACGTCTTCCTGAGTCTACCTCTTCCACAGGTTCCCTTCACAATGAGAGATTGGCACTTCTTTCTGCAGCTGTCCTCATCCATATGTATCACATGACTAAACCAGCCCAGTTTTCTCTCTTGCATACTACAACTGATGCTTCTTATACCCAATTTTTCTCTTAAATCCTTCACACTCTGTTGTACATGCACACTGACACAAACCTTCCAGTAGAGCATGCTTGCTTCATTTCTTTCAAGCCTTTGCATGTTCTCTGTAGTCATAGGCCATGTTTCACTACTATGTAGCATAGTTGTACATACATGGGCATCTTACAATCTACCTTTCACTCTTAGGGAGAGGCCCTTTGTTACCAGCAAAGGTAGTAACTCTATGAACTTTGCCCACTGTCCTTATTTTAGCAACTACACTTTCTGCACTTCCTCCTTTACTGCTAACTTGGTTGCCTAGCTAAGGGAAGCTGTCTACCACTTCCAAGGATCTCACCTGGATATCTGAAGAAGTCTGTTTGCTGTACGTTCTTAGTGTTTACTGTACTCACACATCTGCTACACATAAAAACTACTTTCTCTCTTAACCTTCCTATGATACTGCTGCACCTCTAATGTGTCCATAGCTTGCACTGGGTACCATATGGAGTTTCTACCAATACCTTATCTACATATCAAGCAGGGCCATCTCCCTGAATGGATTTGTGATTTGTTTGTTTTCTTACTAGGATTTTGGTCTTAGCTAAATTAACACTCAAGCCCTTAAATTCCAAACCTTGCTTCCATACTTGAAATTTCCTCTCTAATTCTGGTAGTGATTTAGCTATAAGAACAAGGTCATCAGCATAGAGGAGCTCCCAATGGCAATCAGTTTTAAAGTCCTCTGTTATGACCTGGAGGACAATGATAAGAGGGGGCTGATAAACTCTTACTTGTACACTAAATTCTTGGTAAACTCTTGGTAAACCCTTACTTGTACACTAAATTCATTATTATACTCATTACTGACCTTCCTTTTAGTGACAGCATCCTCGTACATGGCTTGTACTGCTCTCACAAACCACTCATCTATCTTTAGCTTCCACATTGATCACCAGATGAAAGAGTGCAGGACAAAGTCAATAAGTCTACAAAAGCCAAGTATGTAGGTTTATTCTTTTGCCTTACAAGTAAATAGTATCAATGTTGCTTTTCCCTGGCACAAAACCAAACTGCATCACATCCAGGCTAATCCTCTTCCTAATTAGTTGAGCTATGAATTTCTCTGTAACTTTCATGACCTGGTCCAGCAATTTGATACCTCTGTAATTATTTCTGTCTAAGGCACTTGACTATAATGCTGCTACACCAGTCATTGAGTATGACTCACCACCGTGGGCAACCTGATTAACTATATGGATAACTAGACAATATCTAGCTCCACCAAATATTTTAAGCATCCTAGCAGTGACTCCTGATGGGCTGGGAGCTTTCTCTGTTTTTCTCAGTTGCTTTATCTACCAAGCTACTGTCAATTCAGATAGCTGGTCCCTCTGTTAGGTCCACATTGGGCAGACTCTCCTTCTCCTATGCATTTTCAATATTTAGTAGCCTTTTGTTGTGGCATTTCCATGCCTCTTTCTTTGCAGAATCACTAAGTGCAAATGAACCATCATCCATGTGAATGCATTTCTCTCCTACAACAGCATGATTTTCTCTGACAGTCTTGCAATCTGAAACACCTCAAGCCTCTGGTCTTCACGCCACAGAAAATTGGCAAACTTCTTCCTTTCTGCTTCTCTGTCTCAATATACCTGTCTTCTAACCTCCTTCTACCACCACTCTTCCATTCCTTCCTGACCTTTTCTTTTGTTCTTATGACCCTGTTTTCTACATTGTTACACCACCATACCACCCTAGATCTGGAAGGGACTTTGCACCAGCCACACATTTGGTAAGTGTCCCATTATTCTCTGTTATATGTTCCTATGTCTCCCTCTTTCTCATCAGGATGCTGTCCAACGTGTCTATTGAAGTCACCAGTCATTTGTTGACAAGGTAGTCTGCAAGAAGGTGTCATAAAATTGATCTTTCTGTTCATCAGATAGTTCTGGTTGAGGAGTGTAGGCAGAAATAATAGTTGCAGTTCCACTTTGCAAAACTTGTCTATGCTTCATTTTCATTGCTGATCATGTACTCAAACTTCTTTGCATTGTTTTTGACTGCAACATTCTCAAAGTTGTTAAGAAGTCTTGCTCATCAACTATATGATGTGCAAGGTGGCTATATACTGAAGCAGTTGTTCTTTTTGCATCACCTTCTTACATTGGGATTGTCCTCAGGATGTTTTCAGCTAGGCACTGTAAGCCAATACAGCATAAATCAATTACAGTGTCACTTCTTCACCACAGCAGTGACACTTTAATGATAGACAAGTAGTCAAGGCAGCTGTTCCTATAATAAATTATAGTTATAATGTGTTCAAGTGGATAAATGCAAATTAGAAAGACTAAATACAATCAAGTATCTGAATTACATTAGGGAATATAAACAAATAAAATATACTTAATAAAGCAAGCAAATGTAATAATTTAATTAATTTTCAAGTTCACTATGGGAGATAAAATTGAAAGAAGGATTACATTATTTGCAGATTTAGCTGAGTCCAAGCTGCAAAGTGAACCTGAATTCAATTCTACAAGCTAACAAGATAATTATCAATTTTACATCATTAAGCTATTATACTCTGTGGTACCAGTGTGCACCTAGTTAGACTGGACTAATAAAAGTTAAATGACTTGGTAAGAGATAATGCAACACTGATAGGAGGATAGAAATTGTCACTCTCTTGGCTGGTTGTTTATACCGAATTTATTTGGTCAGTATGGATCTCAGACTGGAATAGATAAATAAAAATAAACATAGATAAGTCTCTAGGTAAAGAGATATTGTTGTTAGGTAACCCATATCATTTTTCCTTGAGAATACTAATGGTATGAGAATAACTGATGAAATGAAGTATTCCAATAGTATTTTTAAATGTGATCACTTCATTTTAATTAAAATTGTGGTTTGTCTTTAAAAAAAGTAGAGGATTTATTTTGGGGCAAACTGAAGAACTAAATAGAAACTTTTTCATTTACTTGAAAAAGGAATATTTGAACTGATAAATATTCCAAGAAGAAAGGGTATTAGAAGTATGAAAGGTTTTTTTAAAATAAACAAAAGATTAAAAATACAGGAAACTAGAAAATCAAATGTAAATGGCATAAAGAGAAATTAAAATAAATTTCCTTGCATAATCATCAATATATAGGAGTTCCCATTGATAGTTAGTCTGAAACTCTTGTGTGAAGGCCTATTGGATTATAATGAATAGGAGAAGGCTGAGGACTGAACCTTGATGCTCTCTTACTCCACTTTCATGCTAAATTTGTCACTGAAATCATTGTTGACTCTAACTTTATCTACTGCAACTTTGTACATAGCTTGTATAGTTTTCACAAGCCATTCCTGTGCACCTAATTTCCTTAGACACCTCCATCTTACTGAGCATGGCACCCAGTCAAAGACATTCTCTAAGGTAACAAATGTCAGGAATAGTGGTTTACTCTTAACCAAGTATTTCTCTTGCAGTTTCCTCACTAGGAAAATTTCATCCATGGTAGCTCTACTGGGCATGAAGCCAAAGTGCATCTCATCTGCATATATTGTGTTATGAATCATTTGTGCTATGTCTTTCTCAGTGACCTTCATAATCTGATCCAGCAGTTTGATTTCCTTATAATTATCTCTCTCTCTCTCTTTGAGGCATCTCCATTGCTTTTGTAGCAGTTTATAATAATACAGCTAAGTATAATGATACAACCAAGTGATTATCATGTACCCTATGTCACCAGACATTTTGAACATCTCTGTAACTATCCCTGATGGTCCAGCAACTCTCCCTGTCTCCATGTCCTAAATAGCTTTATCTATCATACTGATGTCAACTTGAATTACTGGTCTCTCTGTAAGATAAGCATCAGGTAGCATCTCTTTAACCCATGCACCCTCCATGCTCAACAGCTTCTCAAAACAGCGCTTTCATTCCACTTTCTTGTCTTTCAATGGTGAGTGTACTGTCATTCTTTTGGATACATTTCTTCCCCAGAATGTTTTGGCTCTCGCTAACGCACTGTCAAATATCTCATGCCACTGATCTCCTCATTGCAGGATATGTGCAAATTTCTTTCTTTCTCCCATTTTCTGGTGAGAATGAAATCTATTTGACTTGTGTGTTTGCCAGATAGGTGATGAGGTGATTGGTTAGTTTCACCAGGTAGGTATTTCTTGAAGTATGCATTATAAATTATTGGATCACTTGCATCAAAAAACTTCAGGAGCCTTTCATTCTCCTCATCTCACATATATATATATATCATCATCATCGTTTAACGTCCGCTTTCCATGCTAGCATGGGTTGGACGATTTGACTGAGGACTGGTGAAACCGGATGGCAACACCAGGCTCCAGTCTGATTTGGCAGAGTTTCTACAGCTGGATGCCCTTCCTAACGCCAACCACTCAGAGAGTGTAGTGGGTGCTTTTACGTGTCACCCGCACGAAAACGGCCACGCTCGAAATGGTGTCTTTTATGTGCCACCCGCACAAGCCAGTCCAGGGGCACTGGCAACGATCTCGCTCGAAAATCCTACAGGAGCCAGTCAGGCGGTACTGGCAACGGCCACGCTCAAAATGGTCCATCTCATGTGCCACCCGCACAAGAACCAGTCCAGGGGCACTGGCAACGATCTTACTTGGCTTGCCGGGTCTTCTCACGCACAGCCCATTTCCAAAGGTCTCGGTCCGTAGTCATCGCCTCGGTGAGGCCCAATGTACGAAGGTCTTGCCTCACCACCTCAGCCCAGGTCTTCCTGGGCCTACCTCTTCCACGGGTTCCCTCAACTGTTAGGGTGTGGCACTTTTTCACGCAGCTATCCTCCTCCATTCTCACCACATGTCCATACCAGCGCAATCGTCTCTCTTGCACGCCACAACTGATGCTTCTAATGTTCAGCTTTTCTCTCAAGATACTTACACTCTGACGGGTATTCACATTGACATTACACATCCAACGGAGCATACTGGCTTCATTCCTTGCGAGCTTACGTATGTCCTCAGCAGTTACAGCCCATGTTTCACTGCCATGTAGCATGGTTGTTCGTACGCATGCGTCATACAGTCTGCCTTTTACTCTGAGTGAGAGTCCCTTTGTCGCCAGCAGGGGTAAGAGCTCTCTAAACTTTGCCCAGGCTATTCTTATTCTAGCAGCTACACTTTCAGCGCACCCACCCCCACTACTAACTTGGTCGCCCAGATAGCGGAAGCTATCGACTACCTCTAGTTTTTCACCCTGGAATGAGATAGAAGTTGTTTCCTGTTTGTTTGCAGTCTTTATTGCACCTGAACATCTGCCACAAACAAAAACTAACTTGCTAGTTAACCTGCCTTTGATGTTGCTGCACCTCTTATGTGTCCATAGCTTGCACCGGGTACATCTTATAGAGTTACTACCTACTCCTTTTCTACATACTGAGCAGGGCCATCTACCTGAAGGGGTTTGTGTTTTATCTACCTTCCTACTTATTAGGATTTTGGTTTTAGCTAGGTTGACTCTAAGGCCCTTCAGTTCTAGACCTTGCTTCCACACCTGAAACTTCTCCTCTAGTTCTGATAGTGACTCCGCAATTAGGGCAAGGTCATCAGCATAGAGGAGCTCCCAGGGGCAACCTGTCTTGAACTCCTCTGTGATTGCCTGGAGGACTATGGTAAATAATAGGGGGCTGAGGACGGAACCTTGGTGGACCCCTACCTCTACCCGGAATTCATTGCTGTACTCATTTCCAACCCTCACCTTACTGGCCGCATCTCTGTACATGGCTCGCACAGCTCTCACTAGCCATTCTTCTATCCCAAGTTTCCTCATTGACCACCAGATAAGGGATCGGGGGACCCTGTCAAAGGCTTTCTCCATGTCAACGAAAGCCAGGTACAGAGGTTTATCCTTGGCTAGGTATTTCTCTTGCAACTGTCTCACTAGAAATAAGGCATCAGTAGTGCTTTTACCTGGCACGAACCCAAACTGCATCTCATCTAAATTGATTCGCTCCCTAATTAGTTGGGCTATGACCCTCTCTGTAACTTTCATAACCTGATCTAACAGCTTGATGCCTCTGTAATTATTTGTATCTAAAGCGTCCCCTTTACCTTTGTAGCAGTTGACTATGATGCTGCTACACCAGTCATAGGGTATGACTCCTTCGTGTATCACCTGGTTCGTAATACGGGTGACTAGGCTATAGCCAACACTGCCAGATATTTTGAGCATCTCTGCAGTGATTCCTGATGGGCCGGGGGCTTTCCCGGTCTTCATACTCTTAATTGCTTTATCTACCCTGGTACTATCAACTCGGATAGCTGGTCCCTCTATTGGGTCGACATAAGGCAGGCTCTCTTTCTCCCATTCATTCTCTTTATTAAGCAATCTATCGTAGTGGCATCTCCAGACCTCTTTCTTTGCATCCTCATTTAATGCAAGCGTACCATCATCCATGCGAACACATTTCTCTCCTACAACATCACTATTCTCTCTCCTACACTGTCTTGCAACCCGAAATACCTCGAGTCTTTGGTCCTCACGGCGCAGAACATTGGCAAATCTTTCCTTATCTGCTTCCCCTCTGGCTAAATAAACCTGTCGCCTAGCCTCCCTTCTGGCACATTGGTACAATTCCCTGCTACCACCGTTCTTCCAGTCCTTCCAAGCTTGTTTCTTTTGTCTAATAGCCCTGTCTACCTCCTTGTTCCACCACCACGTTACAAGGAGGTAGACAGGGCTATTAGACAAAAGATATATATATATATATATATTATTCAAAAGAATTTCAACTCTGTCTGTTTTTTATGTTTTATTTATATTATAAAATTAATTCATTTTACTATATATACTAAATATTCCACATTCTATATCCCACATTAATTTTATAAGAATATAAATAAAACATAA
Organism: Octopus bimaculoides; assembly: GCF_046866305.1. Lineage (NCBI taxonomy): Eukaryota > Metazoa > Mollusca > Cephalopoda > Octopoda > Octopodidae > Octopus > Octopus bimaculoides. The sequence goes on along the minus strand of NC_142931.1, from coordinate 40,257,850 downwards.
AAAACAGACAGAGTTGGAATTCTTTTGAATAATATATCCCTCTATACACTATCATACAAACCCCTTTTTTTATTTTTATATATATATATATATATATACATACAGGGTGTTACAAAAGTCACTGATGGGTTTCAATTTTTAATAACTTTCTTAACTTTACAAATAGATGCATGAAATTTTGATACAATATAAAGGACATAATGGAAATTAATATGCACGAGTCAAATTTCGCAACACCACTACATCGTATATGAAAAATGACATCACTTAAATGGCAACCATTTTCAGCTTTGCACACCCATGCTCTTTCCAAAACTTGCACCATAACACACTCAAGAGTTTCAGACGCCACTTCTCTGATTTCTCTATTGATGTTCTCCTTCAGTTGCACGAGGGTCTCTGATTTGTTGATGTAAGCCCTCTCTTTCAGGTATCTGCAGAAGAAAAAATCCGGGCTAGTCAGATCTGGGGAACATGAAGGCCATTCAAAATAGACCTCACACATGGTTCCAACAAGATGGGGCAACTGCTCATACTGCAAGAGAAACAATGCAGTTGCTGTGGCAGTACTTTGGAGAGATAATAATCTCCCACTACGGCAATGTCAACTGGCCATCACGTTCCCCAGACTTGCATTTATGGCCATAGGTGAAATGTGTAAAAGAATGAAAGAATATATATATACACATACACACATACGTGCATAAATATACACATTTACTCACACAAACACACACACACACACATATACATGTATGTATGTATGTATATATGTATGTATGCATGTATATATAAATTTATATATATATATGTCAGCTGCTGGTGGGTAGTAGGGGTTTACTCCCCCTACTAGCGATATATTGTGTATAAAGGGTGCAGAACTTGCACTGAAAACCAGCTAGCGGAGAACCGCCTGGGATTAAACTAGTAGTAACATTCATCTGCCACTTTGATGTGACTACTCGCATTACTGTTTAGTATATGTTACTACTCTATCTCTTCTTGAGATTTTATAACTAACTATTTTGCTTGTTGCAAATCAGCGATTGATGGTCACTTAGCTATCACTCCACTGCACAGGTGTGTGCAGCTGATGTGAGCCAAATAGCTCGAAACTGGCCAGTCCCGCAATCTTGTCAGCTGCTGGAGGGTATTAGGGTTTTGATCTCCTGCTAGTGAGATATTGTATATAAAGGGTGCAGAGCTTGCACCGAAAACCAGCTGGTGGATAATCCGCCTGGAGTTAAACTAGTAGTAATGTTCATCTGTCACTTTGATGTGGCTACTCGCTTTACTGTTTATATATCTATGTGTGTGTATATATATATATATATATATATATATATATATATATATCATCATCCTCATCATAATCATTTAATGCCTGTTGTCCATGCTGGTATGGGTTGGACAGAAAAACTGAAAGGGACACCCGGCTTCAAACTGGGGAACTCTCAATCTGCAGTCGAATGCTCTACCACTGAGCTTATTTTTTGCACCAATCTTCTTCACGTCTTTTCTTATTTTCTTACTGTCCAGCATCCTTGTTTTTATAAAATATATGTAATGCATAAACAGAGCCTGAAAAATTGCTTAAAGATACATGGTGTATTTTTATAAGTATGCCTGTTCAAATCAGAATAGCATGAAACTATTAGTAACTCTTTCGGTTGTGTATTTAATTTTATATATATATATATATATATATATATATATATATATATATATATATGTTGTGTTGGCACTCCGTCGCTTACGACGTCGAGGGTTCCAGTAGATCCGATCAACGGAACAGCCTGCTCGTGAAATTAACGTGCAAGTGGCTGAGCACTCCACAGACACGTCTACCCTTAACATAGTTCTCGGGGATATTCAGCGTGACACAGTCTGACAAGGCTGACCCTTTGTATTACAGGCACAACAGAAACAGGAAGTAAGAGTGAGAGAAAGTTGTGGTGAAAGAGTACAGCAAGGTTCACCACCATCCCCTGCCGGAGCCTCGTGGAGCTTTAGGTATTTTCGCTCAATAAACACTCACAATGCCCGGTCTGGGAATCGAGACCGCAATCCTATGACCGCGAGTCCGCTGTCCTAACCACTGGGCCATTGCGCTTCCACCATATATATATATATATATATATATATATATATATATATATATATATATATATCATCATCATCATCATCATCGTTTAACGTCCGCTTTCCATGCTAGCATGGGTTGGACGATTTGACTGAGGACTGGTGAAACCAGATGGCAACACCAGGCTCCAATCTAATTTGGCAGAGTTTCTACAGCTGGATGCCCTTCCTAACGCCAACCACTCAGAGAGTGTAGTGGGTGCTTTTACGTGTCACCCGCACGAAAACGGCCACGCTCGAAATGGTGTCTTTTATGTGCCACCCACACAAGCCAGTCCAGGGGCACTGGCAACGATCTCACTCGAAAATCCTACGAGAGCCAGTCAGGCGGTACTGGCAACGGCCACGCTCAAAATGGTGCATCTCATGTGCCACCCGCACAAGAGCCAGTCCAGGGGCACTGGCAACGATCTTACTTGGCTTGCCGGGTCTTCTCACGCACAGCACATTTCCAAAGGTCTCGGTCATATATATATATATATATATATATATATATGCGTATAATAACAAAAATGACCAACAAAGCAAAATCTTTCAAGCCTAATAAGACGACCACAGACATTTCTCACCAGCTACCTAACAAACTGATACTGAATGCAGAATGACAAAAGTGAAAGTAATAACCAAAATGCAAAGATTGCCAAAGTGTGGAGTTTAGTTCTTATTTATTTTTTATTTCATGCAAATTATCCAAATTCCAGAAGCATATTATCTATTTTGATATATTTTCAACACATATATTATCATACATTTATATTCAGATTTCCCTTTAATGCACTGACGGCTTCCCCTTTCAGCTGGCTAATACATACATTACTTAACTTAGTATTTATCACCAACTTCTTAAGACAATATTGAGAATGTAGTGACAGATGAAGAAATAAGTATATACCATGCCAGGAAGCAATTGGGATACATACAGTAGTGGCTGTTTATATTGAGAGGATAATATAGAGAGGTTGGTTAGGTATCTATTAGGAACGATGTTATTTTTCTAATTTAACCAATAAATACATATCCAACAAAAACAACATCAAAAGTGAGCAGCATGAGTGGGCCACTATTATCATCACCATCATCATCATCATCGCCACCAATGCTGCCACCGGCGCCGCTACTGCTGCCACCACCACCGCCGCTACTGCCATCACCACTGCTGCTGCCACCGCCACCGCCGCTACTGCCATCACCACTACCGCTGCCACCGAAACCACCGCCACTGCCACCACCGCCACCACCATCACCACCACCACAACCACCACCACAACCACCACCACCACTACTACAACTACTACTACTACTACTACTACTACTACTACTACTACTACTACTACTACTACTACTACTAGTGATAATAATATGTTGTAAAAATATTTACATAAATACATGGCAGAAAATAGCAGAAGATTAATTTGCAAATAGCTAAGATAGCTGAGAAACATAAGAACTTCTCCATTTTCAAAACAACAAGAAAAAGGATAGGAAGATAAAAACAAAAACCAAAACAAAACAAAAACAAAAACAAAACAGAAAAATGAACAAATTCTTTATAAGAAATGATAAACCTGAAGGATAAACACAATTAAAAAAAATATAATTATTGAAGAAAAATATTTTAAAGAATTAGTGGAAAAAATCATGTCATGGGTTCTTGTCAGAGGCTCCATAATTCAATGCAGATGCACAAAAATTACACCAATTGTTATGGCGTTACGGAGATCAGGGTTAGCCCTTTAACATTTAAACAGGCCATATCAGGCCCTAATATTCTACTGGGTTTATGCTCAAGCTTGCCAGATCTGGTCTCTTGCAGCGACCCTACAACAGCGTTCTAATAATTAGCAATCATCATCACCATCATCATCGTCGTCGTCGTCGTCATCATCATCATCATTTACCGTCCATTCTCCATGCTGGTATGGGTTGGATTGTTTGACCAAGGCTGGTAAGCTGGGGTGCTGCACCAGACTCCGGTCTGATTTGGCATAGTTTCTATGACTGGATGCCCTTTCTAATGCCAACCACTGTACAGAGTGTGCTGGGTGCTTTTACATGGTACTGAAGGGGCACTTTTATGTGGATCTGCATGGGTGCTTTTCACATGGCACCACATGGGTGCTTTTATGTGGCACCACCACAAGTGCTTTTTATGTGGCATCACCGGTGGGGACCAGCCTTAACACTTCTATTGTGGAGTACAGGTCTTCTTGATTACAGCAAGGCAGCAAGCATCTCAGTCCTTTGCCATCTTGCCTAAAAGATTCAGTGTCCTGAGGTTGTTCTTCACCACTTCATCCTACATCTTCCTGGGTCTCCCACTTCCATATGTCCCATCTACTTTGAGAGATCGGCACTTCTTTATGGAGCTGTCAGCATCCATCCACATCACATGACCAAACCAGTGCAGTCTTCTCTCTTGCACACAACTGTTGAAATCCTGAAGCTATTAGATAATGCATTGTTAATTCAAAACAATGTGAATAAATAAGCATTTCATTTGACAGAGTAACCTGAATGCTAAAAGATTAATGGCTAAGATTAAAGCTGACCAAGTAGTACTATCAAACAAGTGTGCCTTTACAAAAAGATTGTATTAAAAAAATATAAAAAGGTAAGAAATATGTTATGGATGTAAAATATGGCATCACTCAGCAAGACCTTTGTCAGCCACTCTCCAGCTATCTATTTAAAGTTGTGTATGGCTATGGTGTGGCCACGCTTGGAATTTGCATCACCAGTCTGGAGCCCCTATCTTGCTCAGGACATTGATTTCCTGGAAACTGTTCAGAGATGTGCAGCCAAGCAAATACCCTCCATCAGGCATCCACCATACTCTGAATGTCTTGCTTCCCTGGGCATAGATACATTGAAGCTCCGACATCTGGCAACTGACTTAGTAAACACCCACAAAATTATCAGCCATTGCGCCAACAACCACCTTGGACACCTTTTTGAGCCCTATGTGTCTAACACACACGGGCATACCTACAAAGTCAGAAAACAGCACAACTCCCATGACCAGTTCAAATATGCTTGGGGCATATACAAACCTATAAGAAAGCCATTCACTATGTTTTGTCACGCAGAAATTTTGTTGTCATCGTTGTTGTCACCATCATTGTCGTTATTTAGTATCCATTTTCTATGCTAGCATGGGTAAGATGGTGTGACTGAGGCTGGAGAACTGCACTGAGCTCCAGTCTGTTTTGGTTTGGTTTCTTTAGCTGGAGAAAATTTACCTGAATAAGATCTCAAGTTCCCATAATTACTTTTAGTGTAGCTTCCTTTGTTTACAAGCAGATATTTTATTTGAACAATCAGTCATTCAAACAAAATTCTACTTGAACTTCTCAGATAATTAAGTTCTAATTGTGCAAAGATTGCCTCAAGCACAGTTCAGATATAGTACAAAACATTACAATTACAAGGAAGAGCATAATAAGGCTACATGTGAATCCCACCAAAATTTTATTACATTTGTAGAACAAGTATTTGGTTTCATATTAAACAGAATGTTGAATAAAATTGAAAGAAAGCTTTCTCTACAGTTGTCAGTATTTGCCACTATTATAGCCACAGCAACAGCTTGTAGCTCAGTGGTTTGGATGTTGGGTTAATGATCATAAGGTTGATTTCTGAATTGGATGGATGGTGAATCATGTCCACATGTAAGGTGAATATGCTTACTTTTGTATTGTTCTTGCCTTGGGGTCACCAAACTATGGCCCACGAGGTCAGTTCATCCACCCTGCTACTGTACTGTACCTTTTGTGTAAGTAACTGCAATGAAAGTTCATTTGTCTCTGGTATGACATCAGTGTTTGGCACAACTTATGTCTGTGAGCAAACATTTTCAAAAATGAAGTATGTGAAGTCAGCACATTGAATGAGGTTGACTGATGAGCATTTGAAAGCAATTCTCTTGGTTGGATGCAACAATTCCAAAGCAAATATTGGTGATATCTTAAAAAACTAAACACCAGTTTCACAAATCTCACTCACCTTTTTTTGCTGCTTAGTTTGTGAGATTCAGATATGTGCACACTGGGTGTGATATAACTATCTTATTGCTAATGTTACTTTCTTTGATAACTTTTTGGTAAATAAATATGTTGGTTGTCTTTATTTTTTATGTATTCACTATATTGTATTGAGCAAAATGGTTATGCAGCCCATGCTCAACATTCTCTCAGCTGTAAAAAAATTCATGAAAAGTGGAATTGGGAGAAAAAGAGATAGCTGTCTTAGTGTTTACATACAGGATAATAGCTATTTCATCCTTGAATAATAACCATCATTTTTATTATAGCCACAAATATCTCATAAACCAATAAGGGAGCTGCTATGCAATCATTTAGACTGCAAGAAACCACAGCCAAATGTCCTTTAAATTATACCCTATTGTCCTAAAAATATATATTGTCATCTCATTAATAAAGGCAAAGAAAAGTGCTAAAAGATTTCATAAATATTTTGGTGGGGATTTGATATTTGTCAGTCTACTTAGTTGAAAATGAATACCAGCTGAGAGTTGGTGCAAACTACTCTTCCTCCTGTTGTCACATCCTAGATATTCTACTGGGTCAAGAGTGGGGAGGACTTGGAATGTGTCTGTCACCTTGCATGTATATATCCATACCTAAAAATAGTTAGCAAAAGCCCAGCCCATGCTACTGAGTCGTCCTTGATTATGAGTGACAGCCATAGTTATTTATTATAGCTACAAATATCTTGTAGGTAAACAAGGGAGACACTACATAGTCATTTAACCTGCCAGAAACAGCAGCAAAATCTCCTTTAATTCACACACTGCTGTCATAAAAAAAACCTACTACAAAGGGCAAAGTATTCTTTGTTATGCAAACAACAGGATCATTATAGTTGGGATGCCTTTGACCCTAAGTCTGTCCAGTCAGAGCAGAATTTGGGTTAAATAACAACTGCACACATTTCTGTTGTTTATATTTTTTACCTGTGTTGATACATTTCTCCTGCTTTTCATATTTCATGTAACTGATCTCATTTCTCATAAGAACTGTAGATCATCCTTCATTATAGCATGTTCAGTAGAGCTGGGTCACATAATATGCAAATAACTTACTAAAAATAAAATTTGAAAAAAATCAACAACAATAACAAAGAACAAAATTAAAAAAATATTTTGTTTAGTAATCATTGGTAAAGGATTCAGATTTTCTAGCTTTATTCATTTCAAATGCACCTGAGTATGCACATAAGTAATCTATATAACAAACAAACTGGAGAGAAACAGTAGCACCTAATTTTTTGGTAGTTGGGTATAAAGAGCACATCCACGTTAACAAGATACACACATATAATAAAGCTATGAGAAAATTTGTGGGTATGGCTGTGTGCTAAAATGCTTGCTTTCCAACCACATGGTTTTGGGTTCAGCCTCCTTGCGTGGCATCTAGGGCAAGTGTCTTTTACTTCAACACTGGGCTAATCAAAGCTTTGTGAGTGGATTTAGTAGAAGAAACCCATCATAGGAGGGGGCTAGTGGATTATGTTGACCCCCAGTGTTCAACTGGTACTAATTTCATTGACCCTGAAAGGATGAAAGGCAAAGTCGACCTTGGTGGAATTTGAACTCAGAACGTAAGGACAGAGGAAATGCTGCTAAGCATTTTTGCCCGGCATTCTCTTACAATAATAATAATAATAATAATAATAATAATAGTATCATGAATTTCAGATCAATATTTGCTTTATCACAATTTACAAAGCATCAACATTGACTTTCACATAAATGATAATTGTCAATCAAAATGAAAAGCAATGTCTTGCCAGCACACAAAAGATATTGTAATGGTCCATACAGTTGCAAATATCTGTCACTAATTAACAAGGCCATAAATAAAGGATGGATACAAAAGAAGTGGTGGTGGGGGTCATATTTGAGCACCTTATAGATTAATTACAAGAGAGCTTTTGACAGTGATTCACATTCCTAGATGATAAAGATATTAACTATGTATAAGGTATGTATAGTTGGAAGATATGTTCAACATACTATTAGAAGTGGGTAAGTAGTGTGAAGAAACAAAGAGGTTAAGCAGAAAAACAAGAAAAACAAAAAACAAAACAAAATAAAAACAAAAAGTTAATCTCTGTCAGAAGATCACCAATTTCTCATGATCAATATATTAAATAAAACTGGATGTTGATACATGTACTGCATATTGGCTGTTAACAATCTCTTATGTACAGAGTCAATTGAAATGATGAATGTCATTTTTAAAGTTATTTTTAGTGTCCAATCAAAATCTTACTGTCTTCTCACTATCACTTTGCTTTTAATCCCTCACTCTTGCTCCTTTTACCCATGCATTCTGCTTCTTCTGTCATCTCTCTTTTTCTCTCTTTCACTTCTACCGACTTTCTCAGTCACATCGCTTTTACTAAATAAATATATCATTGAGTGATGACGGCTTTTTAATCTTATGGTGTACAAGGCAACCCTATTAGTGATAATACCATGATATAATTACCCAGTACACTCAAAAAAGTATTTGGAAAATGAACGGAGACAACATATGGACAAGAAGACTCTTTAATCTTGCTGAAGTTATGATAACTTTTGTAGTGTTTGTGCCACAATAAAATGCACCAAGTACACTCTGTAAAGTTATTGGTAATCAGAAGAACAGTCAACCACAGAAGTCAAGTGAAAAACGAAACATATGAGTACAACCATGTTTCACTAGAAAGGGTCAGTAATTCCAAATAAGTACTTACTTGGACAGTGATGATTTATTTAATCCATTCAGCCTGAAAAAAAGTGTAAAATGATGATGATGATGAAGATGATGATGATGAATCTTATATGTATCAGAACCTATTTAGTTTAATCAATAGAGTGATTGCCTGGCAATTGATTGATACATGGTTCAACTCCCATGATACAATCTGTTATGTACAATTTTATGATAGTACTTCAGCATGGACACATTCTGATCTATTGAGTAAAAACTAGTAAAAAAACTATATCATATACATATGTATAAAGATAACTCTGTCTCTATCTGTCTATCTGTCTCTCTCTCTAACCACATGTGAATTGTTGGTGATTTTCATCCTCCGTCTTCCCTTCTATTGGACTTTCCTCTGTTTCTGAAGAAGAGCATCTGCTTGAAATGTTAAACTATCTTTCTTTCTTTCCCTGAGCGTCTGCTAATACTTTACATGTACCATGTCCTTGCTTTGTTGTTTTTTGTGCTTGTTCTTCTTTTTTTCATTTACTATATATACGGCACCTGTGCCAGTGGAGCGCTAACAGCACCATCTGAGCGGGATCACTGCCAGAGCAGTGGTCTTGCTCCCGTGCCGGTGGCACGTAAAAAGCACCATTTGAGCGCAATTGTTTCCAGCTTCGCCTTACTGGCACTTGTGCCAGTGGCATGTGAACAAAACATTGGACTGACTCCTGTGCAGGTGGCACGTAAAAAATACCATTTGAGTATGGCCGTTGCCAGTACCGCCTGTTTGGCCCTTGTGCCGGTAGCACATAAAAAGCACCCACTACACTCTCGGAGTGGTTGGCGTTAGGAAGGGCATCCAGCTGTAGAATCTCTGCCAGATCAGATTGGAGTCTGGTGTAGCCATCTGATTCGCCAGTCCCCAGTCAAATCATCCAACCCATGCTAGCATGGAAAGTGGGCGTATGATGATGATGATGATGATGATGATATATATATATATATATATATATATATATATGTGATTTATTTTATACTTATATTTTATATTTTAAAAGTTAATAGGAACTGGAATACAAAGCTGGAGATTTATTCAATTGTTTTATCAAAATGATAACAGTGCAACAGCAGCAATGTGTTACTTTTAAGAAGAATCAAGGTCTTTGTAACAATTATTTTATCTTAAGTGCCATTACACATTAAATCAAATATTTTGGTAAAGCAAAATGTCTTCATAAAAGGTTCTCAATTAGATAGCTTTAATTTGAAGATGATTAGATTCCTGTTTTTGAAAATTCATTAGGAAAGGTACAAAGTAAAAATTCATTGGGACATGCAAGCACCTCATAAATTCCATTTATTACAGGGATAATTTTAAATGATAACAAATGAAATAAATGAAATTCTAATTTATAGAAATTATCAAATAAACATATAAAATTTACTGAAGCTGAGTTCTGTATTGTTATTTGTCTGTTAGAATATCATATAGAATGCATGATACAATGGGGTGTGTGGGTGTGTGTGGTTCAGCAGATGTAATAGTGTGATGCACTGCATTTTTATTGCTTTATTTGAATAAAATATTTCCAGCTGAATGTTTCCTTTACTGAGATGGGTTTGACAATTAGTTATTTTGATTTATTTTCGGTCTGTCTGTCTGTCACTTTCCCTCCTGCTCCTGCTCCTCCTTCTCCTCCTACTCCTGCTACTCCTCCTGCTACTCCTACTCCTCCTACTCCTCCTACTTCTCCTGCTCCTCCTACTCCTGCTGCTCCTCCTACTCCTCCTACACCTTCTTATCCTCCTGCTGCTCCACCTGCTGCTGCTCCTCCCCCTCCCCCTCCTCCAGCACATCACCCCTCTTCCCCACCCCTCTTCCCACCCCTCTTCCCCACCCCTCTTCTTCCTCCTCCTCCTCCTCCTCACCCCTCCCCTCCCCTCCCTTTCCTCCTCTTCCTTGGAATAAGAACGTTGAGTTTTCCTATCTCTTCACCTAAACGAGTATAGACACCAGTAAGATCGGTTTTTGAATGTATTTGCAGTGAGTCTCATGTTGTTCTTTTCTAAATTACCCAGGGTTGTTATAGGTAACCTATACATCCAATATCCTACAAGGTAGTGGCCACTAATATAACCAGGAAACTTTTATCAGCCGGAACTTTAACACTTCCCAAATCACACCCTACCTAAAGCACTCACCCCTACAGCCAATTTGTAACTTCAGAAATCCCTCTACTCACATAAAGGACTCCACCTTTCCAAAGCGATACTTAAAAAAAAAAAGAGAGATCGTGGGAAAACACATACAGGTAGAATATATTGAAGCTAATTGTTAGTTGACTATGTTTCAATATACTATTTTAAAATTGATTGAGCCAGTCCTAATCTTTTTGTATCAACATTTTCCCACAATCTAATCTATTACCTTTAGTTGGATTAGTAACAATATTGTTTTACGTTTACGTAACGAGTTGGAATAACACGAGGACAGAATTAATTTAAAAAAAGTACAACGTTAAAAAATTACGAAATTGTTGCAGAAGAGGCACTATGTCGTATGAGCAAACACTTTAGAACACAAAAGCAAACCAATTGTGTGAGTGACTGATTGCTTTTTTTGAGGGTGTTAATAAAGCAATGAAATAATTCTTTATAAGATGGCTGAAATTTAAACAAAAATTTCTGGGAATAGTCAAGTAACGAAAAAAAAAAAATGTAAGATTTTGGCTTTTAAATCAATTAAACTTCAATACAATGATGCTTTGCTCGCAGAGAAAACGTAAAAGAAGTTATTGATGTGTTTTTATACATACATACATACATACATACGTACGTACGTACGTACGTACATATGCACCTTAGTTACATTTTAATAAGCATACGAAGTGGAACCAATTCTGATAGTTTCACAAAAGTACTTCTTGGAGTATGTTATGTTATATAATATGTAATTTTAATTCCAACATTCTTCTACTTGTAAATATGTTTTTGTTTCGTTTCTGTTCTAACACACTCACTGAAATGGGACTATATTAACGAGATGACAGTACATTTTGAGCCATTGCATTCATATTTCCTAGCTTTGGGTCACGGATGCCATAAAAGACATCAAACTTGCTCGATTGTAGCTCAGCCAAACAGATATATTGCTGAGCTGAAATTGTCTTGCTATATAGTTTATAGCAGGGTTCCCAACCTTTTCCGCTGTGGACCACCAAAATAAGTAATTTTTTCCTGTGGACCACCTCAAATTTTGAATTTATTATAAAAGAACTACTACTCATAAATATTAGTATCATTTTCACTTTGCAATGAAAGTTCCTTTTTCGTTCTTGTAAGGGAGATCACAGAGAACAAATAACTGAGAACACCAATAACAAAACCAATTTGCAGATGCACATGATTCTCAAGAAAGCTTTATTTGATAGAATCGAATAGAAAAGGTTACTGAATCGTGGAAAAAAACACCCCCTTTTATTCAGAAAAAAAGCTGTACAGTTAAAATATAACAATGTGAAGGGTAAATTTTAAAAATGTGAGGGGTGAAGTTTATGCCAGTAGACTCATTAACACAAATAAAAAGCGTTGCGAGTATTTAAAAGTTCTTGCATTTTATTTTCAAAGGTTGCATTCATTCTCATTACTATATTTGATAGTACTTCTGTTTATTGGTAACACATTTACATACTTTATCGTAATTATGAATGTCATCAAATAAAAATGGTACATATTTAACTAAAACTTCTGTTATATACATACCCTCATTTTCCAAGATCAACAACGGTATGTGAAATACTAAAAGTGGCAGATACTAAACAGGAAAGTCTTGCCAAGAATCTAAATAAGTTCCCTGATTGGTAGTGCTTCCACTTAAGCTCTTGAGATATATATTCTTTGCGGTCTTACTATCAAAATACTTACTTTTACATTCAAAGTTTTATTCACGAGCTCTTCACACAATATAAAAAAAACTTTAATCACCGACATCAACAAATCCAAATCGTTCAGATCTCCAATCTTGAAAATTTCACCTACTTTCTTTTTGTGATAATTTAATTTTTCTTATTAGCAGTTGATGATATTACGATTGGGTTCAGGTGTGGCTGTGTGGTAAGAAGTTTGCTTCCCAACTACATAGTTCCGGCTTCAGTGCCACTGTATGGCACTTTGGGCAAATGTCTTCTACAGCCTCGAGCTGACCAAAGCCTTGTGAGTGGATTTGGTAGACGGGCACTGAAAAAAGCCCGTCGAACACACACACACAGACACACACACTATATGTACCCGTGACCCGTTGGGTCACAATCACTCCAAGTTGAAAATGTCGATACGTGGCGGCAAAGGAAAAAATACTATTTCGAACTTCGTGCAATAAAATTCTTAAATAATACAGTTCTCCTATCTTTGGTCTAACAACATAAATGTAACCAAGTATTTCGTCTTTGAAAACGTTCAAATGGCCTTCAACTTTTTTCCTCGCTTTCTTCTTTGCCATTCTTTGTTACTACTGTTCCAAGTGAAATACATGGGAACTTCAGCATAAAGTAATATTGTTCTCATATGTCGTTTATTGACAGCTATATCCTCATTATTTCTGAACAATATTCTTTGTTCATCTGGTAGATGAACTTGCAGACTCACTACAGCAGGTGCTCTTTCATGAATTGAAAATCCTAAAATGGATGCAACTGTTTTGGATGGTCCAATATACCTACCCATTAGATAGTGACTAATTTCGTTATCATTGTTCATTTTGAACAGCATCTTGGTAATTTCCCTTTAAGCCTGTTCTTGATGACATATTTAATCGACCTCACTAAAGCAACGATTTCAACCTTGCAATGGCATTTGAATGCTCTTAAAAGAGTTTCATTATAAGGCAGTGCTCCGCAACTTTTTTTCAGTTGCTGTACATTTATATTCTTTACAAAATTCGGTGGCACACCTGAACTAAAAATGTAACTAAAAAGTATAGAGAAAAAATGATATTCAGATTATATTGCGATGCACTTAGCATCGTCTTGTGGCACACCAGTGAGCCGCGGCATACCGGTTGCGGAGCAGTGTTATAAGGTACAACCCATTTGTTGATTGTTTTTCCATTCTTATGAGATTCAACTCCTCCTATTGCAACTGATCTTCGTCTATAATGAGGTAGCTTCTCTGTCTGTTTTTCTTAGGATGATAAAGATTAATATTCTTTTTTAAATCAAACAATAATTTTTCCCTTTAAGAAGAAAAAATAATGTACCCGTGAATCAAAAAATATAGGAACTCCGAAAGCTGTGTAAATGATCAAGGGAAGAAAAAAAGAAAGTAAGGTTAAAGGACGGCCGGCGTTAGTTACAGCGACTCTTTGAAGTGTCGACATTTTCAATTTTTTTTTAAAGGGGGAAATTACTATTTTATTTGTAATCTTTATCATCTTAATCAAATGGTAGGAAAACAAACTGAGTTTTAGTGTGTGTGTGTGTGTGTGTGTGTGTGTGTGTGTGTGTGTGTATGTGTTTGTCCCCTCACCACCGCTTAATAACCGGTTTGGTTTGTTTACGCCCTCGTAGCTTAGTGGTTTGGCAAAAGAGACCGATATAATAAGTACCAGACTTATAAAAAAAGTACTGGGGTCGATTCATTTGACTAAAAACTCTTCAAAGTAGTGCCCCAGTATTGCCGCAGTCTACTGACTGAAACAAGTAAAAGGTAAAATGAAAAAAAATAATTCAAACTCATGCACTTGTCATATCCTGTTAGTCTGCACGAGAGACCAGTAATGAGTTGTCTACTAGTTTCTAAGCGACTAGTAATTTATAAGTTGTGATACAAATTACTTTTTTCATGAGGTATCAATGAAAAATAAAATTTTGGGAGAGTGATATGTCGAACCATTAAAAATCTTGGCCAAATTTAGTGAGCTTATAACATGGCATTGCAAAGTGATTTTTTAAATCTTTTTTTCAAAGTTCATCGCGTATCACTTAGAAACCCGTAGAACAGGGGTTCTCAACGATTTTTTTGTGTCTATAGACTCCTTTGATAACTATTTTATTCCGGTGGACTCCCGTAGCCATTCGATGTTTAAAAACTAGTTTTATAGAAACTTCCTTCAAAATTTCTATTTTGTTTTTCACAGAACTGGTGTAGGTTGAACAATGTAAAATGTTAGAGAAAAAGACCTATCTGTTTCATGAAATACATACCAATACATACATCTAAAACAACATTTTTTCTGAGCTCTTCAAATACTATTGTGGATTCCCATTTAACTATTTTGTTGCATGGAATCTCAGTATCTTACATGGATCCTCTGAAGACACATGGACCCCGGTTGAAAACCACTGCTGTAGAGTATCACTGCTCACATGCGTGTCATAGGTTCGTCATCACTGATCTAGAGGTTTCTCTGTTGTTCGGGAACTGGGTAGTGATAGACTCGAAAATAGAAGTGTATTATTATCGCTCTTACAGAACAACCAAACAAATTAGTATGTAAATATTCGTGAAGTTAACAGTGTTACTACTTACAGCTATTTATAAATCGGTAGATCGGACCGTTGAGAAGCTGTCTTGGCTATGGATATAGCACACTGTTGGTGATAGGATAAAAACCAATTTTTTTTCGCTAACTACGCTATCGACTCGGTCATGAGAAGCTTTCAGTCAAGTATAACCAAAAAACTTTCTGTCTTAGAAGCAAACAAGAATTTTGAGACTGGTATCTTTCATTTCACTTTGACCCCACAATAGAAATGAGCACGTTCGCGAACGAGAGAGAGAGAAAGAGGGGAAGATAGGGAGAGAAAGAGGAAGACGGAGAGAGAGAGTGAGAGCTTTTTCGTAGATGTTAAATTTGACTATTTTCGAAACAAGAGCTACAATAGTAATAGTGGTCCACCACTCTAACTCAACGGTGTTGTGCTTTTAACGTTGTTAATATAAATTTTCTTTTCTACAAAGATGTTGCCAGTGATGGGAATAATGAATACAAACCGAACGTATAAATATATTTCTATTGGAAATAGAACGGATTAGTTCATGCTGCATTTGATATATTTTTGCTGATGTCATCTGCTACCGTTTGATCTGATCAAATATATGATATATTGGGTCAACACATTTTTATGTAATTATTTCACAAGTATAGAGAGTCACGGTCGACTGACTGAGTTATAGAAAAGATGGCTTCTGATAGAAGATAAGCGATTTGCATCCTATCTCTTATTCTTCGCTGACCTTTTCAAAAATACTTCTTTCTTGTTACTTGAAAACAAGTGTTTTAAGCAATGTGAAACAGTGTCTGACCGACACCTATTTCTTTAGCTTATATTTCTAAGACCAAATATTCCCATGGGTTATTGAAACGTTTTACTATATACAGCAATCCCTCGCCATATCACGATTCACCTATCACGCACTCAGTACATCGCGGATTTTTCTTGCCAATATATGTAAATTTACATCGTGGACTCCTCAGTATATCGCGGGTTTCTGCGGCCAATAGGTATTTATATTTTTTTATATTTTAATTATTTCTGTGGTAAAATAAGCATTTTCACGCCTAAAAATTAATAAATAAAAATAGAGTACAGTACTGCACTGTTTAACACACTAATTAAAATATATTAAAAGAAAATACGTAGTATACCGTAGATGAGTAGACAAAGAATCGCACATACTGTATAGAAAACGAAACTAGGGAGGTGAGTGTGTAGTATTGTTTTGCATTTATAATAAAATAAACATATGCAAATTATAAAAATGATATACAGTACAGTACTGTTTCTACTTCGCGGATTTTCCCCTATCGCGGGAGGTTTTGGAACGTAACACTCGCGATAGTCGAGGGATTACTGTAGTACCTTACAGTAGCAGCAGTTGTTGTTGTCGTTCCAGCAGCAGCAACAACAACAACTACAAAAACAACCTAAAACAGCATCTCATACTTGTAGGAACTCTCTCAATCAATCAACTTCAAATTTAACACATTTCCACGCCTCCAATGATGGCGACCATCTGATGTGATTTATCTGAAGAAGCCTACTCTTAACCTTTCTTAATGTAATTTACTCACTTAACATATCTCATACGATAATTATCTCATAAGTCTCCTGTAACATATTTATTACAATATACTAGATACAAACTATTAAATGCAATCTGCTTGTCATAACTTACTTGATGCTACTTATCAGAAATAATGAATATACGTACATTTCGGGATATAACCCTTTACAAACAACTTTTTCATCTACCTTGTCCTTTATGTTTTCGTCTACTAAATAATTTGCATCATCAAAATTGAAATCAAAATACACTTTCATTTTTTTAAATGTTCATTGTAATGGCCCTTTTAGTAGCTTAAGCAATAGTTTTAGAATAAAAAGCACTTTAGAACTATGTGATATATCAGTATACATAGTTTATTCTTCTTTATTTTTATTACCTGCAATATACAAATGTTCTTCGCCTTCCATTAAAAAAAATAATCTACAAACACAATCTGCATCACAAGTTCTGCCTTTAAACATACTATTCATAAAGTGAAGTGTTTTCAGAATTCTGTTGCAATACCCATCAGAAAACAAACACGAGTAAAAAAAAAAAAAGTAGTAGCGTAATATCTCTCTTGTATTTCTAAAGCCTTGAAGTTACGGTTAGACTAGACTTCGCTGATGAGATGCAATAAGACCGAAACATATCCAGAAATGTGACTGTATTGATGAAGATCAAACTCACTCGCCACCATATTTCAAATTTAATGAATTTTAATTAATTAAAATTGTGAGGTCTTTCTTGTTTTCTTTTTAAAATTAATTTAGTTAATGATTGTTCTCATCACTAAAAATATGTATGATTTTAATGAATTAATTAATAATTATACATTAACGAGTATACGAGCAGCAGTCTAACATATAGTATTTCTAAGCCTAGTTAATTTCTTTCCTTCAATATTTTATTAATCAGCAGATATTCTGTACATTGCTTATGCAGCTAGTCAGGACTTCTTGAAGATGAAACAATACTGTAAATATTCATACGGCATTTTCTTATTTAAAGAAAAAAAAAGGTTACTAAGACTTTCAAGTAATGAATGTCAGCGATAGAAAACTTAGTTCAGAAATATTATATTGCTTAATAGATAAGAAAGAATTCACCTACAGAAGGGTGAATATTAATATTTTTTTTTTATATTACTACAATTTCTTAAATTTAGAAATACTAAGGTTATATATTTTTTTTCCTGACAAAATCTTTCATATTAGAAATAGAAAACTAATTCAGAAATACTATATAGTTTAATAGACAAGAAACGGTCCTCCTACGGAAGGGCGAATAACAATATTTATGACAAATTACTACGGTTTCTTAAAATTGGAAACATGGAGATTAAATTTATTTTCAAGGATGATAAAAAAAGTGTTCAATATATATTTAAAAATATGGTTATCTTCATTGATTTTGGAGACTATGCAATCAAATATCCTCATCGATTTTAAGACAGTTTGATATAAAGCTGAGATTTCGATTATGTTAGTTATACAGAACGAAATTAATAAATGATAATATTAATATTCTTGTTAAGGCGGTGATCTGGCAGAATCGTTAGTACACCGGGCACCAAGTTTCGCGGTATTTTGTCCGTCTTTACGTTTTGAGTCCAACTCCCGCAAAATTCCACTTTGCCAGTCTTCCCTTTCGGTTTGTAGAAAATAAGTACCAGTGAACACTGGGGTCGATGTAACCGACTTACCCCCACCCCTAAAATTACTGACCTTGTTCCAAAATTTGAAACCAATATTAATTTTCTAGTTGACTAGTGGTAAATTACATTCATTTTTAAAACAAAATTCACTTCATTATGTATTATTTTTTAATGTAACTGATTTTCAGACTTCTGAATAGAATACACTAAATGTTTATGACTTTCTAGATATAAAACCACATGGAAAATGAGCATCACAAGACATTATATTTTGCCTTTTTTTTCACACCCGCAATTATAAATTAAAAACTACATAGCTGAACAAACCAACTTCACAAATATTTAGAAACTTTTGTCATTTTGTATATAGAACATATTAGAAGTCTGATAGGTTTATTTTTGTGATTTTATTTAATCGAATCTTCTCGATGAAAAGCGAAAAATCTGTGAAGGTCAAATAAAAATCAGGTTCCATATATTCTGTTTGCTTTTACAACTTGCTATTGTGCTGCAAATATTTAATATCAATTACATTCATTTAAGCTTTGCACTATTACAAGGCTACCATTGCCCTCATATAGTTTGAATTTAGCTTCCAAAATTTATAAGCTTTTTTTTTTTTTTAGATAATAAACAGTGTATTTAATATTATAGAATTTATTTTCATAACATTAAAGATAATCAAATACACAATAATATCTGCCCCAAGTAGTGTTTAGGCATAAGTGAACGTTAGGTTAGTTAAATACGTTTGTGACATATTTCAACTGCTAAAGGTAGCAATTACCGTGAAGAAAAAAATATTTTATGGTAAAAAAAAAGGTGTAAAAACAACATGTCTGTCTAGTGCTGCTACCTCTCGGATTCCCAGACATCGATGTTTCTAGGTTCTTAGCCGTTACCAATGAGAAACACCGAAGAGATGATTTTACATTATGAATAGTTACATTCGCACATAGAAAGGACAAAACAGGACATTACAAAACATTTAAAGATGCTTGGTGGGCTTATTTTTTGATGACTTTATATATATATATATATATATATATATATATAGATATAGATATAGATATAGATATAGATATAGATATAGATATAGATATATATATAGATATATATATAGATATATAGGCGTAGGAGTGGCTGTGTGGTAAGTAGCCTGCTTACCAACCACATGGTTCCGGGTTCAGTCCCACTGCGTGGCACCTTGGGCAAGTGTCTTCTACTATAGCCTCGGGCCGACCAAAGCCTTGTGAGTGGATTTGGTAGACGGAAACTGAAAGAAGCCTGTCGTATATATGTATATATATGTATGTGTGTGTATATGTTTGCGTGTCTGTGTTTGTCCCCCCAACATCGCTTGACAACCGATGCTGGTGTGTTTACGTCCCCGTAACTTAGCGGTTCGGCAAAAGAGACCGATAGAATAAGTACTAGGCTTACAAAGAATAAGTCCTGGGGTCGATTTGCTCGACTAAAGGTGGTGTTCCAGCATGGCCACAGTCAAATGACTGAAACAAGTAAAAGAGTAAAAGATATATATATATATATGATTGAAAATTTTTAAAACACTGACTGTGGTCCAGAAAGCCAGAAACTGAACCCTTCTGCCATGTGAATAAGTAGGGACAGTCACTTCCAAATTCTTCACAACATCCTTCCACCTTTTCTCATATATGCCTCGCGACAGATATCTTCTCTCCAGCCCTATCTTGCTCCTCAGATGTTATCTGAAGAAATACAGCAAGCCTGGGTTGGAGATAAAGGTTCCTGTCGCGATTCCTTTCATTCTGGTCATCCAAGTACACTCTTTTATAACGGCGACTGTACATAGAAAACATGCCTCGCCTTCCTTTGAAAATCCGGTTGGCGATACAGTCTTTATCACAGACTCAGCTGACAGCTGTACTCTTCCTAGATGCGACAACACGTGTTCGACGTAAATTATCAAAACGGAAATCTCCGGACACTGTACAAGGGCATATCGGTGACACTGGAATGCCGTGTCTGGACAATTTGTCTCGAACGGGTAATGCATTCCTATAGCACTGCCAAGTCAGGGATCTTTGGTAATTATCCAAATACCCCGACTTGAAAGTTCTATGAAACATTTGATGTCAGCAAAATTTTTAACCATGTCTAGCATCAGATTCTCCAAGATAAATTACCTAACTCTTATTGTTTGGAAGCTTCATGTTAGATCGTAATATCGTAGTGTACAATGTTGGGGTTTGTTCATCAGACCCACTTTGTATTAACTCTAGTGTATCCCAATGTTCGGTTATGTCGCACATGCTCTTGTTCAAGAACATTAATGATCTAATTGCTGTCACCTCTAGCAGTGCTCACTCCAAAACAGATGATACGATTCTACATTCCTTCTTAGCCTTCCACTCACAAGTCTGATCAACGTGCAACCTATACACATTGTAACCGCGCAATACCTCAAGAACAGAATTTTCGAAAATAATCTCCAATTAAGACATGGCAATCTTATCTCCTTTAGCAGCACTATGTAAATCATAGGAATATTTTTTTCACCCCAGCCACCCTTTTTTTTTCGATAACATGCAATTAAAAGCGCTATAAATATAATGCTTAAAAATCACCAATGCTCTCTCATTGCAATTTCATGCTTATAATATTGTAATAACTGCGCCTCAAAAACGAGCTTTTTTCCATGATGAAAAGGTACTTCAGACCGGAACAGTTTCTCAAGTGGGACCTATGGGATACTATTGTTCCTGTGTCTGAGACGGTGCTGCTACTGTTTTTCAAGCAATTGTACATGTTCAAGTCATACATCAACCACACCACTAACACTCGTCGCGGAAGAGCACTGTGCTACATTCCTGCTCCTGATCACACAATAAAAGGTTAAAAGTATAAAATATTGAACAAAGATATGCGACAAATCTACGATGCTTCTTATTCAGCCCTGCATTATTAAGTCGTTAAATGAAATTTATTCACATTTATCAATAATAGTCTGTAACTTATAATGCCTTCGACAATTTAAGCTCCTAATTAATGACATATCGTATGCTGACCTTTATGTTCGTCTAGATGTTACTCTGATGGGAATACAAAACGAAATGATTCAGCGAATTACTGATAATTCGTTATCAATTTATTGATATGAATATATAGAAAGTCACTGAGATTTGAGTGACAGATTTTGGAAACATATCAAAATGCCATCTGAAAAGAACTATCAATTTTCGAAATGCCAAATATTCTAAGAAATTCGATGATATACAGGTTATATTTTTACTCAAATGTAATTTATATGGATAGTTATATACAGTTGTTTCGAGGTTACAATATTAAATTCAACTGTTACATCAAATGTTGAAACTAGATATATTTTACCAAGCAAATACATTATTTTCAATATTTTCTGTTTAGTTATTTAAAACTCAAGTGAAACCCATGATTTGATATTGGTTTTGCATTTGGAGAGTCGTTATTTCTACATATGCATACATCCTGTACAACACCCGAAAAAGGTCAGCTGGCTAATTGGCATGAAGCTGCTCACTGAACCATTCCAGTTTCTGGCCTTTAGACTCGACATCTCCTCACTATCTACTTCTATCACTACCGCTGTACACTCTGCTCATCGAAGCTGTCTAGTTTTATATTATATCCCCCTCGGAACTACCAGCTCACTCATCTCTCGTACATATTGTGTCCTTCCTCCCAAGTTCCGTATTAATCACCATGCCATGTACTTTCTCTCCAGAAAGTCAAGGCGCTGAAATCCCTCTCTATCCATGAGTTTTCTGTAAGTTCCAACCTGTAGTATTTCAAGAAGATACACTGCAACAATCCCATCGGATTTGGATTGCCTGTGAAAGTTATGAGTACAGTCTCTCTCTCCAGGGAGAAGTATCTAAACAATTCTTTAAAAACAATTGTACCAACTCTGAAATCTTTGGGTTACACTGCATAAAATCAATAAAAAGTACAATGCTGAAAAACTGCTTCGGAATATTTAGTAACGTTTATTTTTTGAGTTGAAACTCTGTTGGACTCAACTTTGTTTTTCATCTCTCTGGGATCAATTGTTAAATACTAGTAATACAGTGGGGGTTGACTGGACTGAATATACCTGCCTTTCCTGTGGCGCTCATGACTCTTTTCAGAGCCTCGGTGACTAGTGGGAGGAAGAGAGAGACTTAAGCTCAGACTGGTGAACTGACCGGAATGCTTGCTACTGGGTGGAAATTGTCAAAGGTACCCTAGAAACAGGTGGTAGGTGTTTAACAAGGCAACGGATTAAGAATATCAACCGAAATAGGAACAATCCCTCAAAAATATAGTAGGTGGAAACTTCCTCGCAAGGTCAACGAATGCTACTGAATTACCAGTTCTAATTAGAGATTCACAATAAGATTCTTTTTCTTATTAGAGTCGCCAGGTACGTAATTGTTAACTTTTTTGTTTTCAAAGTTAAGTTTTGAGAGTATCTTAATGAGAGTGGACTTGATGTAAAATTGAAATATTCTAGTTTAACAGTCGTTTGGGAAGAAGTTATGGAATGTTTTAACAAAGCAAGTAAGAAACTCCAAACCCTTGGTTCTGATGTATTTGAAGGTTACCTTCTGCTGGCATCTTTGCTTTCATTTGTTACGAGAAAATTCAGCCGATAGGATTGCACACTATGAATCAGTAGCAAAAGGTTTATGAGAATATATCACCTCAAATTATCCTGATGTTTCCAAACGCATTGTTACAAAGAAATTTTCAGATGGAACAAGTGACAGGGCTTCTTTGAAAGGTGGCTGAAAAATTTAGGATATAAGTTTTAAATCAAGTCTATGACTGCTTGATAATCCAGTTAAGCAAGAGGATGGGTCCATATGAGCAAACTGCGAAAAGGTCCAAGTTTCTCTCAGAATTGATGAACAGTTCAGAATTTGACGAGAACAGTATCAAACTGATAATATTGTATTACAAAGACAATATTGACCACAAATTAATAAATGAGTGTTATCAGTTCAAAGAGTATTTACACCTTAGGAAATCCCGGAACACAGAAGAAAACACACCATCTAATGTGCAATGCACAGTTCTTCAGCTTATTTATGATCAACAATTAATTGAAGTATCCCCTAATATTACCACTGCACATAAGCTGTACTTGACAATACCTATCACAAGTTGTAAAGCAGAAAGGAATTCCTCAAAGCTTTCCTTTGTAAAGAATAAATTTCGGTCTACCATGACTGAAGAGCGCTTAGATTGTTTACGCATATTGTCTCTAGAAAATGACATTGCAAAGAAACTGTCATATGACGAAACTGTTGCTACAAAAAAGTATTTTGTAATTTTCATATGTATTTTAATGATGCATCATGCATGTATATAACGCCCCCCTAATTTTCAACCCCCATTACTCTAAAAGTCTACGGCATAGCCTGGAAAATCTTTGTAGTAATCTGCCATGGAACAACCACATTGACAAAGATATCGGTGATTACACACACCTCATTTCTGGTGGAAAGAGGACTCACTTTCAGACTCATTTTAAAGGACTCCACGTCATAACTCCACCATTTGGGCTATCAAGGCCTCAAGCTGGAGTTCTTTGCAAGGGTACGAGAATTCTTTGACCCTTGTCGGATGTTATCATACTGTTGTTGGATGTAAAGCCCCTCCCCCATAACATTAAAACTTCTGCTGAGGGAGGATCCAGAGAATGTCCATGAACACAACTACATACGTTCGTAAAACCATTAGCGAAGCAAGGAACATACCAGTGACGTAACGTGGAGTGTGTGGCGTGTGCTGATTAGTCAGGATAGTCAAACCCCGCTCTACGCCACTGGTACATGCTACCATTTCATACTTGTTTACAAATGATTATTTTTATATAGAATTTCTTTTCTATATAATCTAGATATAGCGAAGGATTAATAAATTTAAAAATGGCTATAAAAGCATGTGTGTGAGTGTGCGTGTGTGTGTGCGTGTGTGTGTGCTTGTGTGTGTGTATATAAATTAGTCTTTTGATTACGAATTACAGCACTGGATTTTACTCCTAGCTCATGCTAACATTGAGAGTCCCAAGAAAAAAATTCTTGCACGCTGAAAACTCTGAATCTTTATACTTAGACTTATATCTTAATACTAATCCAAGGAAAGTTGGCGAGCTGACAGTTGTTAGCACGCCGGGTAAAATGCTTAGTGGCGTTTCGTCCGTTTTTACGTTCTCAGTTCAAATTCCGCCGAGATGAACTCAGCCTTTCATCCTTTGGAGATTGCTAAAAGAAGCGTTAATTGAGGACTTGGGTCGATGTAATCTATTTACCCCTCCCACGAACTTGCTGGCCTTATGCCAAAATTTGAAACTGATTTTAACTCAAGAATATAACAGGTAGCCGAACGCTTTTCACAGACATATTCTCATACTGAAGCAAATACAAATACTTATTCTTGCATTTAGAAAGTATTTTATAAGCTACTTTATATTTTATTTAATACTAGCAGAAATACCCGGCGTTGCCCGGGTTAAAGAGAATAATGAAATCTAAAAACGCCGTCTAGACTACGCATCATCTTTATATATAGAGATGTATATACACACACGCACCCAAACACACGTATATATATATATGTATATCAATATAAATATATGAAAGTCAATGAAGTTTCGTAAAAGAAGGTGATCATGTACATACTTTCTTGCTGTTGTGATTATAACACCTCATTGTAAACTATGTTCCTTGTTTTCCCTTGTGGAGCATATACAAATAGGTTTTTTGTTGCTGCCCACTCTTGAGCAGCCAACATACAGTTGTCCATGTGAGAAGCAGGGCTCTTCCAAGAGAAGACCAGCTACAGACAGTGTTTGACCCTGATATTTGTTTATGGACATGGCAAAAATCACACGAAGGGGGAATTGTAGTCTTCTGAATGTAAAAGGAATGTCTGCTCCTGATGGAGTAAGAGGAATTCTTGGAATAAAGACGTCATCCCCTTTTGCACATCCAGAAAGAATGGTAGCCTCGATAACGTGTGACATCATTTTCTAAATAATGCTCATCTGTTATGTTCGGGTTAAAATTTCATCAACATCAGAAATATATGAATTTTCATGGGAGTTATGGCCGTTATGCAAAGAATATAATTTCCAAATTTCATAAAGATCCATTCAGTAGTTTTGGATAAGAAAACAAATGACTAATGTGTGTGTTTGTGTGCATGTGTATGTGTGTGTGATGGGTGTATATATGTATAGATATCTGTATGCATGTATATATGTATATATGTGTACATATTACATGTACATCTATATATATATATATACATCTACACATATGTATACATATACATGTATGTATAGATCTATATATATATACATATACGTGTACATCTGTATGTATACATATACATCTCTCTCTCTCTCTCTCTCTCTCTCCTTCTCTCTCTCTTTCTCTCTCTCTTTCTCTCTTTCTCTCTCTCTCTCTCTGAAAGTATCTGTCATTACAGTATCGAAATGGTGTACATATACATGTATATGTATACATATACATCTCTCTCTCTCTCTCTCTCTCTCTCTCTCTTTCTCTCTCTGTGAAAGTATCTGTCACTACAGTATCGAAATATGATTGTTTCAGTTAGTGGAATAGTTTCATTTTTAAAGTGAAAGTATTTGACATGAGTGTTTTTGTTTCACTTTTGACACGTAATACGTAAATAGTGGAGGAGATATTATGTTGCCGTGTGCTCGAAGTCTGCAAGAAGTTAATAATTTTTTTGACTAAAACACAACTGGAACCCTAAGTAAGGCATGTGTAAAATTTGAATGAAATTGGTTGCGTAGTTCTCGAGTTTTAGGGATTCACACAGACAGACAGACAGACAGACAGACACACATTCTCATTTTTATATATATAGATTACCAGGGAAGAAGCTCGCTGACAAGCAATGAAAATCAAAGACGGCTTTGTGCGTAAAGAAATTTGTTAAATGATCTAAAAACTGGTTCGTTGCTTCTTTAAATAAATAGCTGAGATTATCAGACCTAGTCGAAGTGATAGGCAATAAGCAGAACACTAGCAAGATAACTGTATGGTGAACACACCTAAGTGCTAAAAACTGCTCACATTGTATCCTGATATCAACATTTAATCAATCAACAGTCAACAGTATTGCAGCCTTCAGAAAAAAGTTTTAGCCACACCCAAACACACGTGTAGCATTTTAGAGGCTATTTATTGTTGGGAAAATGAAAATGAAGTGCTACTGACGAAGCATTCGCCTGGAAATTCTTCTGATCATCCAGCCATTACTTGTATACATTGAAATTATTGATCAAAATGCTAATAGTTAAACAGGAATTGCCGAAGAGAGAGAGAGAGAGAGAGATGAAGAAAGCATTTAAAATGTTTCACTCATTTAACAAAACATTTCTCCAAATCGTGATTCTAGGCACATTACTTGAACCATGCAAATCATATTTATCGCTTCTTGTTACCAATGGTATTGTCGAAAATAGCAATCGAATTAGTATTTGTGAATTATAATATTATTGATTTCTAACATAGGCACAAAAGCGCACATTTGGAAAATGAAAGGCAAAGTTGATTACAGCGAGATTTGAACTCAGAACTAAATGTAGGCAGTCATCTTGCTTGCAGTTCTGCTATTTCCATCAAGTCACCGTTCTAACCATGATGTTGATTTCTAGCACAGACACAAGACTTCAATATTGTGGGGAGGGATATAGTTTTTAGAGCGATCTTAATACTTTAATGATATTTTATCAATCGGTAGGATTTGAACTGAGAAAGAGACGTAACGCTCTATTGATATTTATCAATACAGTACCCTAATAATGATTTCAAATTTTAGCATAAGGCCAGCAATTTCAAGGAAGGGGACTAGTCGATTACATCGACTCCAGTGTTCAACAGATACTTATTTTATCGACCCCGAAAGGGAAGAAAAACAAAGTCGACCTCTGCGGAATTTGAACTCAGAACGTAAAGACGGACGAAATACCGTCAAACATTTGGCCTGGCATGCTAACGTTTCTTATTTCTTTACTGCCCACAAGGGGCTACACACAGAGGGGACAAACAAGGACAGACAAACGGATTAAGTCGATTATATCGACTCCAGTGCGTAACTGGTACTTATTTAATCGACCTCGTGAGGACAAAAGGCAAAGTCGACCTCGGCGGAATTTGAACTCAGAACGTACCAGCAGACGAAATACTGCTAAGCATTTCGCCTGGGGTACTAACATTTCTTATTTCTTTATTGCCCACAAGGGGCTAAACATAGAGGGGACAAACAAGGACAGACAAACGGATTAAGTCGATTACATCGACCCCCGTGCGTAACTGGTACTTCATTTATCGACTCCGAAAGGATGAAAGGCAAAGTCGACCTCGGTGGAATTTGAACTCAGAACCTAACGGCAGACGAAATACCGCTAAGCATTTCGCCCGGCGTGCTAATGTTTCTGCCAGTTCGCCACCTTCTCGTAGTTTAATATTAAGCTCATTCAGATGCAATTCAAGAAAAAAGCCTAAGTTTAGTACGTCAAACAATATCTTTTAGCTGAGGAATATCATGCTCTATGCTTTTCATATCCAAAGGAACAAGCACTAATACTTCCCTCTGCGATAGCTGGACATACATTTCCAAAGTCAGCATGTGAACGTTTACGAGAGGCGAAGTCGTGAATCAGGAGCTCAAAATCCTATATCATCATCACCATCATCATCATCATCATCATCATCATCATCATCATTTAACGTCCATTTTCCATGCTGACATGGGTTGGACGGCTTGACAGGAACTGACAAGGCAGGGGCTGCATCAGGTTCCCTAGTCTGTTTTGACTTAGTTTCTACAGATGGCTACCTCTCCAAATTCTAACCACTTTATGGAGTGTACTGGATGCTTTTTACGTGGTACCATAACCAGTGCTTTTTTCATGGTACCAGCACCAACACCAACACCAATGCTTTTTACTTGGCCCTTTGGTTTTAGGATATCAATTTTGCTGTGGTGGGTGGATCTTCTTGAGTACAGCAATGTGCCACATATCTCCTCTGCCATCTCCTTCATAAGACTCAGTGTTTTGAGATCGGCCTTCAATACTTCGTCCCATGTCTTCCTGGATTTCCCTCTTCCATAACTTTCCTCCACTTTAAGTGACCAACGGCCATTCATCTCTCTTTCTTCCACTTCCTTCCTAAAGACAAGACGTGCTTTTATCTGTCTCTTCTCAAAGCTCGTTTTTCCAGCGTTCACCACTTCACATCGTCTTCGCTTAACAGCCCTTACCATTTGTTTTTACTGCTTTGTTCTCACTGTCCTGTTTTTGTTACCACTTTCACCCTTCGCAAAAAATCCCAAATTTTATTTAATTTGCTTTGTGGGAAGGACTGTCTTAACGAAGTTGCGTCTTGTCCTTACCATCGAAACGCGGAGTAGATAAAACAGGGGACAACTGATGAAGGGAATGTTCTTTATGTTACATGTCTCGTTTCTCTGTTTGTTTGTTTTTTTGTTGTTGTTCGAAAAAATGTTCGTTTTCTGTTTTTGTTTTTTATGTTCTCGTTTCTCATTGTGTCTACGTTTTTTTAATATCCTGTACCCATATATGCATGTATATGCATATATACATATATATGTAGGTATGTACATATATGTATGTATATATGCATATATTTATATATTATTTATATTATTATATGATCGAACATCACGCATCCTTTTTCAGGTAAGTTTTATGTATGTATGTATGTATGTATGTATGTATGTATGTATGTATGTATATAAAGGATTTTGACATCGCCATGAAACTTAGCTCCTTAATATCCTCGTATAATAATGTGCCAAATTAAGATGGAAAGCTATGATTTGCGGGAAAATAGTCCGTGATATCTAGCAGGTCAGAGAGGCCTTCCCTCATTGCCTCGAAATAACTTTGTTGTTGTGTATTCCTAATCCTAGTCGAGCAAAACTAAACTATGATGAAAGACAATCCAGTAGTTTGTATGTCAGAAGTTTGTATATCACTATAACGTTTATTTAAGACTGTAGGGTATAATTTGTAAACATTTTAGCAAATATTTTCATCAAGTTAAGCAACGATGCGCCAGTTGCCTCCTCAAAATCTCGCCTGCGAAATTGTTTTCTCTCTACCGCTTTCTCCTCACTTCCACTTCATTCTTCCCTATCTATCTTATTCTTTCTATTTCTTATTTTTAGGGTAGGTGGCTGGATTAACAGGCTAGTCAGTTCATTACTTCGCCTTTAGTGATCGCATTTAGAGACAGATAAGATATACAATAGTGTACACGTGAAGGAATATAAATTAATCTATTATAGAGAACAAATTATTGAGAACAATTACTCAGGGGCGCCAACAGCAAGTAAAGTAACAGTTATTGTTACTATGGCGATAGTGTCACTAATTTCTATAATTTATTTATTTTATATAATAAATAGTTACGCAATGTCGAAATACTATAGTTCTTTTATTTTACTTCAAGAAGCAAATAGATTATTTCGTAGCAACCATCTGCACACACACACACACACACACACACACACACACTCGTACGCGCGCGCGCACACACACACAAGAAAGGAGAGATGTACTTAAATTCATATAAAACAATGTCGTAGTAAGAACTAACAAAATAATTACAATAGACAGAAATTATTGGTTTGTAAGAAACCAAGTCCTTTGTCTCCAGTCATGTTAACCAATTTACTACTGAGTCTCGGTATCACGTGTTTAAATCTGTTTGTGTGTGTTTATTTGGCACCTTTATATGTTTTAATAATCTGAAAATAAGACTATTTTGCTTTAGTATGTACCATATTCATAACGTCACTTTTACGGCAATTAAGTTTATAGCAGGTCTACAATTTGATTAGAACCCGGGACTTTTTTAAACAACAGCTGGAATTTTGACAGATTGAACAATGACTTAAGCAAAACTCTAGCTAATAAAATTTTATGTAAACAACTCACAGATGGCTGATGATTACGTCACCATAGATCTGTCCAATCAGATTTGATCTGGAGCGTATAGAGTGTATAAAAAGCGAGACCAAATCTGAGTAGAAAGACAGAAAGTGACAGACAGAATAAAAGTCAGGAACTTAGCGTCATGGGCAGCGAACCTTAACGTCAGGCAATTGAATTCGGTAGCGTCTCACAGTTACGCTTAAAATACTGAACTGCAAAAGAGCTGTGTACACTAGCACACTCAGCAATTTCACGATGATATACTTGCTTCTCTTTCAACACATATTACTCTGAATAGAACTTTTTAATGTCACTCCGTTATTTTCCTTTGAACTGTCGCATTAAATACAAGCTTTTAATTATACACAGAAGATGAATCAAAAATGAGCAACTACACTTCTCATCTTAGTCACTCGACTTTGCAATCGTACCTTTCAGTTTATTGCTAAAAGTTCATACTGTGATGATTCTGGTAGATAACAAATTACTGACATACTAGCTGACCCCGTGCCGCCAAAAATGATGGCTAATTGTAGCATTTTATATATAGATAAGGTATAAAATATGGTACATAATAATCACAGATACAAAAATTCACATACTTCCCTTGTACATGCACACACATACACATATATACTCAGTGTTGAAATGCTGCTTGATTTTTCTTTTCAGCGTTGAACGTTCACCATCCCATATCCACTGCACGCACCCACGCATGCACGCACGCACGCATGCACGCACGCACGCACGCAAGCACACACACACACACACACACACACACACACACACACACACACACACATTCACATACCTCCTTTTACATACACACACATACACTTACACAATGGAAAAGCTGTTCTTTTTCACCCCTACCTTCCTTATTCATCTATCACCCCTTCCTTTTTCCATTGCTATTACTTTCTCAATCAAGGCTACAACTCTCACTACTTCTCCTTCACCGAATTACTATTTTCTCTCCTCTTTCTCCTACTCCATCCTGTGATTTTGGACAAGAGCATCCAAGGAACTGAACGGTATTGAGAAATCCCATTGTTGTCACAAGAATCACAAGCAGAAAATTTGCTGAGAAATCTCAAATGACTTTAAATTGGACTTCGAGAAAACTAGAATATACATGCTTGCAACAGCTTATATCTTAAAGTGAAAATATACCCTTTCTTGTCCTGATTAATTATTACGCATATCGTAATTGGCATTCTTCCAGCTCGCTATCAACAACTACATCTTCGAAAGAGACTGTTGCATAAGCTGACACTATCTTATGTCTTCCAGTCTAAACAACACAGTCTCACAAGAATTCTACAACTTTCTCAATTCATACTGTGAAGAAGTTTAGATGCACGAGTCTTTAATGTTAAAAAAAATTATAATCAAAAATGTCTGATTAAACAATTTCATGGTTTTGGAATATAGGATGATAACTAGGAAGAAGGGTTATATTAGATATGTTAATGATCGTAGTGCAACAATTGATATTAATACTTCAGCAATAGGTTGTTCTGGGAGTCACTGTGATTACTGATGAATGGTATGCACTGAATTATACGCACCTGACCGTAAATCATTCTTGCGATGTCGTTACTGGTGCGTCTAAGATTAATAATATTGTGGCATTCTGGTAAAAGGATGAAAACGCTGCTAAAAAGAATAACTGTCAATAATGGTGAAGGAGCGTCGTCAGAGTGAGACGAATATCTGTATAGGAATAGGTTTGGTTTTTCAAGAGCAAGACCATGCTAGAATTTAGTCTTTTTTTTTATTTAAATCATATCAGTTGGAAATGATTTGTATAGAAAAATATTAGTCACTTTCCACGCAATTGCAAATTTTCGAAATTTCTACGTGTCAATTTTTTAATGTGCCATCTTGTATATAGGACTACAATAGCCAATGTATTCATATTTAAGATATCAGGCGTGATTTAAGGGGAATTTAGATGCTATTTCTTGCAGGTCAAGTGCCCTGGTAGATCTGTCGTTTGGTGTCGAAGCTTGTCATCGAGAGATTGCTTGTATGCCAATGTTTTATCTTGTATAAGAGATTGGTACTAAAAGACTTTTATGTAGAAATTCTGTAAAAAAAAAAAAAGAGAAACAAAATTTAGTATAAAGCACTGTTATACAGTTTCACGTTTTTGGTTACTAGAATCAACAGAAATATTTTAACTTTTAGAATTCACAAGTGGTAATATATCTAAATTGAGGAACAACGTATTTAACTTTAGTCTGGTACTTGATCATAAATTCTTCGTTAGTAGTTCACAATATTAGATAGGCTGCGTGTGAAGACAAGAATAACTACACTAATATTACTTACTGAGTTTTAATATATCGCATTTAATCCGCATCGTTTATATTTATGTGTTGATATTGATAAATTGAACAACGTTCATGAAACAACGAACATAACAGCCGGGAATCTTCTGTAGTAGATGTTAGATAATATCATGAAAGTAGCTTGTAGGCGAAATAAAGGAGAAAGAATTAAAACTAATGCATATCATCAATGTACGTGACGCAACACTACAATACGTAGCTGGTGCCCTCTGACGAATACGACACCAGCTTGTTAAGCGAGATAAAAAATGAAATAGAGCGAGAGATCACCACACAGAGAAGAGCGGCGACATTTTCGTGTAGAATATTGAGTGGTTCTAATTTAAGGTCGAATTCATCAGATTTTTATAACCGTAAGCGAAATTTTCAAGAACCTTCAATTAAACTATTTGGCGGGAAAACTCGCACACTTCCTTTGAAGTTCGCCGCATCAACCGTAACAAGTCGGTCAGTGCTGATTCGGCGAGTCATATTCGAGTGGGCGTTAATGCTTTTTATGGTGACACTTTGTCTTTTATAGTGATAGGATAGGTCGTGGTTCCTGAGCTGGGAAAGTCTGACAGCGATGCTTCAAAATTCAGCAGCATCCTCACTACAATGCAATAAATTGAACGTTGTTCAATTTATCAATATCAACCATAGAAAATATACTGTAGAAGATATTGCAAAAATAGTTACCTTCATTTATTTTGCCAGGCTGCTTCATAGAAATGGCATAAATACAGAAAATGACTTTTATGAGGCATCGGAATCTTATCTTGGTAACGAGAAATGAACTGAATTCCAATTTCTCGTTCAGCCTGGTAAATAAACCGGTACACTTACGAAAAAAACAAGATGTAAACATATATTCAACATGCGACGGGATACTGATGTATGGCCAAAGGGTAGTGATACCTGAGACTCTACAAAAAAAGAATGTTAAAAGAATTCATATTGGACTTCCGAGGATCGTAAGGATGAAAGCGCTTATGCGTAGTTATGTGTGTTGGCTGAAGATGGACAAGGAAGTTGAAAACGTAGTAAAAGGCAGCAAAAGATGTGATCTGGTAATGAAATTGCCTACTCAAAAATGGGAGCCTTGGCCAGAAGTAAAAAGTCTATGGACAAGACCATACATCGATTTTGAGGGTCCGTTAGTAGTAGATGACAGTTTTATAAAATAGCCGGTAATAAATATTTTGCACGAATTATTCACAAGATTTAGCATCCCAGACGTGGATGTATCTGATAATGGAACACAATTTGTGTCCAGTGAATTTAGAAAATTCTGTGAAATATTCACAATAGAACATAAAACGATAATGCCTTACCATCCCAGATCAAATGGACAGGCAGTGCGTTTTGTGGACACTTTTAAAAGAGCTTTGAGAAAATCAAACAAGGAGGCTACAGGCGAAGTCGCTCTGCAGCAATTCCTAAGGGTATACAGGGTGACACCGAACCCCAATACACCAGCAGGAAGCTCACCAACAAAACTGATGTTCACGAGGAAGGTGAAACCAGTTTTTGACGAACTGTTACCTGGCGAGGAAAGAAAAGGTACCATGAAAGACAATCCAAAACTTTTCAAACTTGGTGATAAGATGTACATGAGGTTGTATAAAAAAGGAAAGCAATACTGGGAAGAAGGAAAAATTACGAAGTACATAGGAAAAATGATGTACGGAATCAAAAGCAGAAAGAAAAAAGACACAGAAACCAATTGAAGAAGAGATTCATAGAAAATGAACCAGACAAATTAGAAATTAGGGAATGACTGTATGACACATTTCAGGCACTAACACCGTTAGAGATGGCGCATTTCAGGTACCAACACCGTTACAGCTGATTGAACCTACGCGTACAAGTGGAAGAAAAAAGAACACAGAGTTCCTACAAATAGACGCCAAAAAAGAAAAAATATTAAGTTGGAAAATAAAATAAAAAAACGTTAAAAAGGGAGGAGAGGTGAATAAAGTAAAATAAAATTACTTGCTTCTCAAAGAAAAAAACTAAAAGTAGAGATGTAGTGACAATGATACACTCCTTCCCACGTGACAAAGTGGTATGAAGGAGCCACTATAAAGTCAGACAATCAGTTGTTGTAGGTCAGTAGCAGTACGAGTTCTTGGTTGGAGTCAGCGCCTGTTACATGATATATACGAGTTCGAGTTACCGTCAAGATAAACGTTTCAAAGTCGTTGTCTTGCGGAGCTATAAGCAATAGCGCGATAGACGAATCAAATATAATAACACGCGGAATACCGCCACAACATAATAGTGGCGACAAGAATGTTACAGTGCCGACAATATACAAGTGGAGGAGGATCCACATTATAACAGTTTGCTAAGAAATTTATATAATTTGGAATGAAGACAGGAAGTACAGGACCGCAGTGAATGATGACTTAGAAGCACCATCACAACAGTCTTCTTCGTTGTGTTAGGATTCTAGAACGTATTCATCAAGCAATGACATTCTCACAACTCGACTTGACCTGATTGTTATGAGCTGGTTCATGAGGATTCTAAGTTGCTGTGTATTATCCAGTTTTGCATGCTTAGTTGTAAACTCTGATTCTGACTCTTAAAACCTCCTTACTTTGGTCGGATGTCGATTCGGCTGGGTCTCTCTATGACAACGTGATTATGGTTGTGTATCTAGACAGTATTGCATCCGATCATAATGATTTGGCTGAGCAGGGGAACAATTGATTACCTTTCTCTGACGACGAACCTGGAGAATAGTAGGCGAGATCACGAGTTCAAATTGTAGTGATGCTGCTATTAAACTGTAATCGTGAGAAACTGATTGAAAGAGTTTCCAATAATTTAATCTTCTGTTGGTGAATCGCGTTTTCCATCTAGATTATTTCGATGTAAAACTGTTGAACAAGCGTTGGTTAAGAAACACTGCGGATCAGACCCGAATTTGGGGGCTCTACGAAAAGTAAACATTCTTTCGTGAGCAGTTTCGTTGGTTTCTGCGCATAAAAAATTCTGTCAGAAGCTAAGACCAATAGAATTATCTTGATCCACCCAGTCTTGCATAACCCTTCTGATTTCAAAGCAAGAGCACAGACTTGCATATAGTAGCGTTCATGCGCTCGTATTGATCATTCCTTTGAGGATCATATGGTGTGGTTCGGGTCTTGATTACACCACTCGCCATTAGAAAGGCTCTGAAGTATGCCGATTCAAATTGAGCATTTCGGTCTAGGCGAATTGCATTAGGAGTTTCAGGTAAGGAAAAAAGCTCAGCTAGTTAATAACTGCTTCACTAGACATTTCCTTACATGGAAAAGCAAAGGGATAATGCGAGTATTTATCCTCAACCGTTAAAAGATAAGCCGGAATATTTGGTCATTGGTCCAACAAAGTCGACAGATATTCCTTCCCAGGTTCAGGTGGCCTAAGTCCACTAACCTCTTTTGCTGAAAAGGGTAAATTCTTGGCTGTACAATAATGTAGCAATATTGTTGTTCTGAGGTGGCATAGCCTTTTATAAATTTCTTCCACATTGTTGGTTTCGTTCATTGAAGTACATCTTGAAAGGACATCGGGTGGTACGTTTTGAATACCTGGTCTGTACTGAAAATTTTTTCTTTCTTTATTTTTGACGTTTGGATTCTATTGAACAAAAAGCCACCTATTTCTGATCAGTTATTATTGTACTTGAGGGTACGGCAGTTATAAAATGTCACCAGCGTTTGCAACATTCCAGTATTGCATAGGCATCTTTTTCTATGGCTGATTGGAGTCTCTCGACATTTTGAAGTGTTCGGCTATAGAACGTCACTACCTTTCATCCTGAGATAACACCCCATCCAACGTCACGTCAGAAGCATCTGTCTCTATAAGAAATGCTGAAAGGAAGGTCTGGAGCTGCCAGACTCGATTTCACAAGCTTTCGCTTGAGCTATGGCATCGGTAGCCGCCGGAGTTAAACCATATTTTTCGATAGAATCTCGAGCGTTCATTAAATGCATGGCTAGTTCTGAACAATTCGGAATACATTTAGTGTAATACGCAAATAATCAATTTAGATGGTTCAGTTCCTTCAGTGTCGTCGGATTCTTTAAGTTCAATTAATGTCTGATATCTTTCTGGATCTGGTTTAAGCGTTCCTTTTTCTATCACATGTCCGAGAAAGTGAATGGATTTTAAGCCAGCACGACATTTTAATTTGTTGAGTAGCATGCCGGCTCGCTTAGCTGCCAAGTGGAATTTTGGCAAGTTACAATCGTGTTCTTCCTTTGGTTTTCCTCCGATTATGATGTCATCGATTTAACAATAGGTGCTTTGCAGAAAATTATCGTGAATGAATGAATCCATAATGCGTTGAAAGATGGCAACGGTACACTCGAATGGCATGCAAATAAATTCTAAAAATTTGTTACAAACTTCAAAAGTATTCAAATGGAAAAAAAAGACCCCTTTCACGCAATGAAATTTAGTGGAAGGTTTCTTTCAAGTCGATAATAGAGAAGTAATAATTGTATGCGATTCTTTCGAGTAAATCAATGTTAGCTGCAGGCTACGCGTCAATAGGACCATAGCGATTTGTGGTGTTGGAATAGCCAATTACTGGCCTTAACTATTTTTCCTCTTGACTCGATGAATGACTGCGCACGCCACCTGCTTTTACTTTACTGAATAATCCCGTCTTTTGACATTCTCTTGATTTCACCTTCGATGAAATTTCTATGACAATGAATTTCATAGAGATTTTGTAGCGATAAGAGTTAATTTCGACGTATCGACGCTGGACAGCTGACTGACACTCTGGCAACTTAATTCCTTAAGAGGAAAGCAAACAAGGATTGGCTCCCTATTGTCGTCTAGATTTAATGTTAGTGCTTTGTGCAATCTTAAAACGTCCATCCCTCATACAATTGGTGCCACGAGTGACTCAAGGGAATACACTTCAGCTTCGTAATAGCGTCCATCCCATTCTAGTGCGATTAAACACGTTCCGACGGATCTTAAATTGACTGTTATCGGCTAAAAGGAAACGCTTTTTTTTTTACATTGTAAGAAGAAGCCCAAATTCTTTTGCCAGATCTAATTCTTTGGCCAGGCCCGGTCTGATCCAATATCCAGTGGTGCGTATGTCGTATGATCATTTGCTTTAACTTTAATGAGTTTTGTTCATTGCCCGGCATCGGCTAGCTGAAAAATTGAAGCACAATTTTTCGTTTGTTGGGTTGTTTGTATCGTTTGTTGGGTTGTTTTCGTGATTTGCCTTTCCTTTTGTTTTGAACATAATAACCTTATATTTTTTTGTCGTGCAAAAGGTTGCTTATTGTCCTTTTCGATGGGAGTTATTACTGATTGAGTTTTTGGTTGAACAAATTGATTTTGATTAAACAGGCCCACCACACCAATAGCAAGATCGTTTTCCTGAAACCGCCAGAACTAGAGGGCACGAAAGATTCATTCTTGACAAGTTCCTCGCATCCTCGGTGGCTAAATCCATAGTTAAAGCAATTTTTACCAATGATTCTAGGTCACCTTTTGCAGACTCAAGTAAGCGTAGACGAGTGGTTGATGAGTTATAACCAGCAATGAACACTACTGAAAAGGCAATTCGGTGGCTTGCATGTTGACGCGTGATAGCCAACACAGTCACATAAGAGCAATTCAACTGAATCCTGCAATCAATGAGCTGCTGAGAAATCATCGAAGGGAAGCAGTGGTGTTCCAGTGGATTCACTCGGACTATACGAGCCACTTCTTATTTTGAGAAGAGACATTTGATTCTAATAAATAATTCAACTAATCTACATGTAGGTAAGAGAGTGTCACATTGTTTATATGAAATTAGGGCAGGTTACTGTCGTCACTTCTGGTTTATATCGCCAATTACTTCAATTTTTTTA
This sequence comes from Octopus bimaculoides, assembly GCF_046866305.1. NCBI lineage: Eukaryota > Metazoa > Mollusca > Cephalopoda > Octopoda > Octopodidae > Octopus > Octopus bimaculoides. The sequence continues at coordinate 40,219,058 of NC_142931.1, read as the reverse complement.
GTACAATTTACTTTCGTAAACTGCAAGTTAACCCAAATCTCACTATATATTTTTTTTATCTTAAGTTTGCTATTTACATGCCATCCGACGTGTTTGAGACATTCAGAAGGTTAATTTTAGATGAAGACTGTTGAGCCGCGGCAAATTATATGGCAAATTTGAATTGGTTGCGAAGTCACTGATATGTAACAATTTTTTAAGCGTCTGCTATTCGTAAGTTGAACATTCTCTCCCAACGCACTACATAATATAAAAAATTTGGTTTAGTGTTCTAAGGTTCGAAATGTGATAGTTAATTTTCACTTGTTATTTTGCTGAACAACATAAGGTTTAGACAGGAACTGTACATAATAAAATAATTTTAACTGTTTAAAAATCTCGACAGCCAATGTTGGCTTTGTTTACGTTCTCGTAAAATGAAATCCGATAGATAAGTACCAGGTTTAAAGCGTAAGTACTGGGGCCAATTTGTTCAACTAAAAACCCTTCAAGGCCGTGCTCCAGCAAGGCTGCACTCCCATAACTAAGAAAACTTAAACAAACATGGCTGAAACGATTAAAAGAATGAAAGAATAAAGCATGTTGGCAAGAATGGATCCAACAACAACAACAACAAAAATATGGGCCTTGGTCTGGCAGGATGTTATATTCTAACCAAATCTGGATACCTGTTTATTAGCAACTGCCTACCTACTACGAATATTTTATAAATAGTTGAACATTTCAGCGGAAGTGAGGTGGTATCTTCACGAACTAGAGATAATCGCTAGGAGTAATAATAATCCAAGGTATATGCAGGCGTTCATCACGTCAACAGGAAGTAATCGCTCTCTTACTGATGTTGCTCGCAAAAATCAACAAAATGGATTCACTGTTAGACTGATTATCAGATATGAATGTATTAGCGGAAGAAGTGAACATACATACATATATATATACGTACATATATACTACATACATACAAATACACACACACACACACACACACACACACACACACACACACACACACACACACACACACACACACACACACACATATATATATATATATATATATATATGCATATATGCACCATGTAAGAATTTTTATAGATAGTGATGGCATAAATGTGGGAGTCTATGAATTGACGGTGATCTTTCTTAGTAGAAATATTTGGTAAAGTAAAAGCCGTCTATAGATAAATTCTAAAGAAATCAAACGAATGAGGCGGTGTAAGGGGGATCGCATTTTATTAAAATAACTTTTCAGATCAAAATTATTAGCTAAGTCTTAAAGATAACTTTTATTCTACTCAGCATTACAAGGCTGTGTAGCTAATAAGTTCACTTTGCTACCATGTGGTTTCGGGTTCAGTATCACTGCGCGACACCTTTGACAAGTGTCTTTTACTATAGCCCCTGGTCGACCAATGCCTTGTTAGTGAATATGATAGACGGAATCTGTGTAGAAGCTCATTCATAAATGTATGTATGTATGTATGTATGTATGTATGTATGTATGTATGTATGTGTGTGTGTGTGTGTGTGTGTATGTGTGTGTGTGTGTGTGTGTGTGTATGTGTGTGTGTGTGTATTTGTGTCTGTGTTTGTACCTCTACCGCTTAACAACCGGTGTTGATTTGTTTCATCTTCGTAACTTAGCGGTTCGGCAGAAGAGGCTGATAGAATAAGTACCAGATTTTAAAAGATAGATACTTGGGTGAGTTTGTCCGACTAAAACCCCTACAAAGCAGTGCTCTAGCATGACTGAAACAAGCAAAATATAGAAAGAATATTTAGACGCAACCATTGAGAAATTATAACCAGGAACTGTTGTGTTCACATTCCGTTTATTTTTCTTGTAATCAAGACATCTTGGGATTACCTGAGTCCTCGAACAGATCAGCGAATCGTGGCCAGCAACAAACGTTCTACGTTTTGATAAAGTCATGGATGAGAAGTTAGAAGTCATTGGATTTACTTTCATAATTATAACAGATTTCCATGCTTGCATATTTTATGCATTGAGTCAAAAGCTTATTTCTCCATCTACAATATTGTATGTGGTTTTACTTAAAAGACGTATATAAATTAGTTATTAGAAAATTGAATCTTTTTTTGACATCTGTAGATAAGGTTTTAGTTGGATATGAAAATTAATCAGACATTTTGTAGTTGTGTAGAATAGAGAAAGAGTTGTGAGTCTCTGCTTGACGCAAACTGACTTGTTAGAAATAGCAACCAAATCACCTCAAATCACATTCTATCACCTTTACCCAGGGCTGGCGTCTAGGGTTGCTGGCGCCCCGGGTAAGCTAAACTTCGGCGCCCTTACAAGCATAATTTTTTAAAACTTTCACATGGAGAAAAACTGAAAATGTAGACTAAAAAGCACATGGCGCCCCGGGTTGCCGGTACATTGAGCCGGCCCTGTGATTACCCCTTAAGCATTCAAATTACTCTATTGACTGTAATACTTATTCTCATTGTTTGAATTAATCATGCATTATCTAGTAGCTTCGAGATTTTGATGTGAATGTTTACTTTTAGAATGGCATTATAAGTCAGGTACGAGAGACTGGATTTGGTCAGTTTGAACGTAAAACGGGTAGAATTTTTTGGATGATGGCCACAGAAGCAGTGTTCTTCTCTCATAAGTCGACTTAGCGACATGGGGCCAAATTTAATCATCTTAAATAGTAACCGTCAGAGTAAAGTAAGAAAAATACGTATCATAAAAAAAGAAGCAAAAAACAAAACAAAGCAAAAACAAAACGAAATGCTGAAGAATTCCTCAATGAATGTAATGTTTCAGCATTATTAACTTCAATGAAAGAAATGAGTGCCATGATATTGGTGCCTTTGCGAAGGTCATTAACAGCGATATTGAAATGAGGTAAGGCGGCGAGCTGGCAGAATCGTTAGCACGTAAGGCGAAATGCTTAGCGGTATTTCGTCTACCGTTACATTCTGAGTTCAAATTCCGCCGAAGTCGACTTTGCCTTTAGTCCTTTCAGGGTCGATTAATTAAGTACCAGTTGCGTACTGGGGTCTGTCTGGTCCCCCTCCCCACCAAATTTCGGGCCTTTGCCTAGAGTAGAAAAGGATATTGAAATCAGGTTGCAACAGTTGGCAGGTTCGATCTTAGTGCGCAGCACTTTAGGTAAGTGTTTTCTACTGTAGCCTGAGGTGGGTCAATTCCTTGTGTGTGTGTGTGTGGGGGGGGGGGGGGAATCATAAAATAAAAGACAAATATATATAGACATAATTAAATATACTAAAGCACATCGTCGTCGTCGGCGTTTTATCATGCGTCCGATAATCTATTTGGCTTCTTCTTGACCGCTTCTTCACCTCTGTCCTTGTTTATGCCTCTGATGACTAAACAGGCCGATTCTTGCATGGAAGCGTCTATTGCAAAGTTCACAAGGAATCCGTGGTGGAGGCTTTGGTTGTTGCAGCCTCTATTTTATTTCTTGTCGTTTCTCTTCTTTCCTCTGTCGTTCGTCTTCAAAATGATCTGTCACAGTGGAGACGGAATGATGCCAGCCGGGCCTGTCCTGAGCTTTAATGTCATAGGCTTTGAGATCGATTCCAGTCAGTTTTAAGCTTTGCTTCAGCTGGTCCTTTTATCGACCGAGGGAACAGCCACGGAGTCTTCTTCCGGTGAGAAGTTCAACATATAAAATTTGATGAGGCAGTCTGGTCTCTTTCATTCTTGCTACGTGGCCCGCCCATCTCAGACGATGTTTCAGGATGGTGGCCTCGATGCTGCTGCTTTATGTTCTCTCTAAAACAGAGACATCGGTCATATAGTCATTCCATTTGATATTCATAATAGAGCGGAGATTCTGTTGTTGAAATCGCTCTAGTATTTTTGACTTCACTTCGGTAAAGAGTCCAGGTTTCACAACCGTAGAAGAGAGTGGAGAACACGTCTGCTTGGTAGACACTCAATTTTGTTTGGTGGTTCAGATCTTAAAGACCCTTTTCGTGAGTCCACCAAACGCGGTGTAAGCCGCTCTTAATCGGTTCTCCACGTTCTTTTCCAATGTGCACTTCTTAGAAAGCAAACTTCTTAAGTATGAAAAGTGGTCAACTTTCTCCAGTGGCATCTCCGAGTTGGTAATGTTGAGGCCTGGAGTTTCCTGACTTAGAACTGGTTGTGCCAGGAATTTTCTCTTTCTGATATTGACTTTTAGGCCAAATCGAGTGTAAGCATTGGTGAAGTTATTCGCCAAATTGTCGAAGCTGTTCACTGGAGTGGCAGACTACTGCGTTGTCATCAGCTTACTGAAGATCAGTGATCTTTTGCTTCCTGGTCAGTTTTCGTGACTTCAATCTGGCAAATTTGAAACATCCCCCGTCATATCAGTACCTAATGCTGACTCCTAGATTGTCCGAAAGTAGTTCATGAAACATTGTTGTAAGGTACAGGGAGAAGAGCATCGGGGCCAAAACACATCCTTGTTTTAATCCTCTAATGATGGGGAAGTCTTCAGACAGTTGAGTTTGGTGGAAGATGGCTCCAATCATACCGTCATGTATTCCCTGTACTAGGGAGATGAACTGATCGGGGCAGCCGAAGCGTCGGAGGATCTTCCACATTGCAGGCCTTGGGACGGTATCGAAGGCCTTTTCGAGGTCGTAGAAAACAAAATAGAGAGGTTTTTGTTGTTCACTATTCTTTTCTTGTAGTTTTCGAGCACAAAAGATCATGTGAGTTGTCCCTCTGGATGGTCGAAATCCACATTGCTCTCCACCGCAGGGAAAATCTTTGCAAGGCTCCTTCTGGATCGTCTCGCCAAAGCACATAACCAAAGAGTATACAATTTTTAAAAATTAGTATTCTTTTGTCTTTTATCCTTTACTGGTTTCATTTATTAGGCTGCGGCCATGCTGGGGCACACCTTGAGGAATTTTCAGTCGAATGAATTAACTCCAGTACTTTTTTTAAGCCTGGTACTTTTTCTCGGGAAGTAAACACACCAAGACCGGTTATCAAATGGTGGTGGGGGACAAATACAAATACAGAGATACACACACACACACAGAGTTTCCGTCAACCAAGTCCACCCCACCCACGAGGCTTTTGACCAGCCCAGTGCTATTGTAGAAGACACTTGCCTAGGGTGTCACGCAGTGGAACTGAACCCGGAACCATGCGGTCGGGAAGCAAACTCCTTACTACACAACCGCTCACGATTTAATTTTCATTTCCTATACATTCAGTTTGCGAAAAGTCGAAATATCTAATTAAATTTTCCTACGAATTTTGCATTGATTAATGATTTTCTAGTTTTCTGTCGTGTCCATAAAGTATAAAAGTATTAATGATGTAAGCGTAGAAAACAGTTATGTGCGAGATTAATTACGGAATAAAAGTAAAAAAACGCAAAAACAAAACATGATTAACCTAAACAATTGTGGTTTATATATTCTTAAAAGAAAACATAGTTTTCTCGATATCTGTGAACCCATATCCAGTATATTTAAGATAGCTTTAGGTCAATTCAGAAACAAAGTGAAAATTTGAGTTATCTCAGAACTGGAGATGATGATATGAATACGATAATAGGCTATTGGGAGATCCAACAAATATGATACAGAATGTATGAGACATTATGATCCTGAGATGCGCCAAAAATCCTCAATTCAGACATTGCATTGGTGGAAGTGTGTAGAAACACGTGCCTTCAGATACATATGTATGGCATCTCCCTAATTAAATCCAGTTAATGGATCACATGCTCTTATCAATGAATGAATGTCTGTTTATGATATGGCAGATAAAATGGTGTGGAGAAATTGGATGGTGGTGGTGATGATGATGATGATGATGAAGATGATGATGAAGATGAAGATGATGATAGGGAAGGATTTACTTCCATTGATAATGGTAACTCTAATTCTACAAATAAAATATAAATAACAAAGAAGTCAGAAATATTACATAAAATGATTCGACCATGTAAATTAGCGTTTTCATCTTCTTTCAAGAGAAATTACAAAATTCATTTTTCTCTTTTTTTACCTTTTTAATATGGATTTCAGGAATATAAATACACACATGCATGCACGAACGCGCGCGCACACACACGCACGTACACGCGCACGTATACGCGCACGTACAAGCGCACACACACACGAATGTGCGCGCGCGTGCACACACACACACATACACATACTCGTGCACACATGCACGAATGCACAAATGCACGCGCAATTATTTCGGAAATATGGTAAAAATAATTAAAACAAAAGATGTCAGAAATAACTAGAGTTATAAAGGTATAAAAAATTATCTCAACGGTAGGTTTTGCAAAAGATGACAGCAGCAGATGTGCGCTGGTGAGAGTTTTCAGTGAACCGCGTCTACGATCTGGCTTGTATTCGCTCTTCGATTCCCAGGTTAAACTATTTCATTTACATTCGCTAAACTGTATTCAAAAAGGAAATGACGACCCTCAGATTTCCATTTCCTCAATCCTCTAAAAATCTAAAAGCTTCATGTCAAAAGATTTTGTCATTGAAATGAAGTTTTGTTGGAAAAGCAATGACTTCAATGAGCACTGTATACAATAAGTTTAATATTTTATTATTTTTTATACAGATTTCATTTTAGGTGACAACTTGAACCCCAACTACTTACATTCAAAAGCAGGTGGCAATTGTATTATATCTTACGAAAGATTCAATTTAAGCGTTTCAACTACGAAATGAAGGACAATCTCAGATCCTCATCAAATGTATAAGCTGCAACATTGAACATAAGTAGAACAACTAACAGCAACAGCTAACAGATCTATCTATCTATCTATCTATCTATCTATCTATCTATCTATCTATCTATCTATCTATCTATCTATCTTTCTTTCTTTCTATCATGAGAGTGTGTGTATTGATATAATGATAATAATATACAAATATTGATATGGATATGCCTACAAATTCCTCTCCCTCCCTCTCTCTTTCATTGTATACATACGTGTGTGTGTGTGTATAAAAGAAAGAAGGACAATGTAAAGAAGGAAAGGAAAATTCTAGGAGATAGACAAATAGACAAGAATATAAAAAAAACTATAACTACAACAAAAACAGTAGTAGCAGCAACAGTAGAAGCAAAAACAACATAAACGAGTGGGAAGAACAAATTAGTAGGAGAGTGCAAATGGAATGAGAGAAAACTGCAGCGAAAAAATATTACTTTACAAAATCGCTTGTTTTCTGTCGTATAGTACATGCAGCACATAAGCTTAAGAACAACAAACTGGCATCGATCCAGGATCGCTCTATTGGTATATACGACTATAAATAGCTGCCCAACCTTAAAGCTGTTATCTTTCGAAACGCCTCGACACGTGATTTAGCGATCATGTTTTCATACAGGTGCAAAAGAGATAACAATGTGAATGGTGCTTGTGAACTCAAGTTAGACACATCCTTCGCTTACATATGAGGAATCCATATCAAGAATCAACAGCAGCATAATTTTCTGCAGTTGTCGTTATTATTATCATCGTCATCGTCGTCGTCGTCGTCGTCATCGTCATCATCATCATCATCATCATCATCATCATCATCATCATCATTATTATTAAGGTGGCGAGCTGGCAGAATCGTTACCGCGCCGGACAAAATGCTTAGCGGCATTTCGTCCGTCTTTACGTTCTGAGTTCAAGCGCCACTGGGGTCGACTTTGCCTTTCATCCTTTCGGAATCGATAAAATAAGTACCTGTTAAGCACTGAGGTCGATGTAATCGGCTTATTCCCCCCCCCCCCCCAATTTCTGGCTCTGGGCCAAAATTTGAAATTATGATTATTATTACTAGCACTTTTCTTTCTTTTCATAGACATTTAAAGCTTCTCTCTAACATCTATATTCCTGTTTTGATTATTTATGATATTTTTTCTTTTAATTGAGAGCAACACATACTTGTGTCTAAAAAGAGAAGTGTGACGAATTTTCAGCTTATGACGCACAGCCCAAAAAAGAAAAGAAAAGAAAAGAAAAGAAAAATAGAACAAAAGAAAAACAAAAAGTAACAACAAAAACAAAACAGGAACATGAGAAGATGTAAAGTTGTGAGAATAAAATGCACAAACATATATCGTTCTTCCTCTCACAACTATAATATAAGACTAATGTAACCATATAAGATGGACTTCAATGATAAATAAATAAATAAATAAATAAATAAATAAATGAAAAGCTGGTTTTTAGGTTCTCAGTGTGACTAGCGATTCAGAATACTCGTTAAATCTCTTGGCAAACCTAACGTGCAGTTGTAGCTATCTCATTTTATGGTGCTGATGCCCTTGGAAAAGGCATGGAAATGACAATTTCTGTTTTAGATGCCTCTTTGAAGTCAATAGAACAGATCAACTGTTAATGGGTATCTCTCGTCACGAAAGGTCTAGCAAAATGGGGAGATAAGGAAATAGTTATTCAATTCAATTATTTCTCATCATCATCGTTGTCGTCGCCGCCGCCGCCGCCGTCGTTGTTGCTGTTGCTTTTTGTGAGCAAGGAACTAAACAATGATTGATGTTAGAATGCATTTTATGGAAAGAAACATGGGGGTGGGGTGCAGGTGCAGAAGTATTAAAGGGCATAAAATAGATTTTTGAAAATGGAGATATCGTAAAAGTGAGTAAACTGGTCGGAAATCAGTTTTAGGTTTCTTTGATTGTCTTTGATATGCCTTTTCCATTTGCACTTAGCTTAGAAAGAGTAAATATTTATCTTTAAGTCTAACAGTAGGAGAAAAAAAAATCGCTAGCAGGAACCAAGAACAACTTTAGTCATTGGCACAGTTTCAGCATATGTATGTGTGTGTGTGTGTGTGTGTGTGTGTGTGTGTGTGTGTGTGTGTGTGTTAATACGAATGTTTTTTATGTATGCATGTATCTATGTGCGTATATGTATGCATACACATACTCACACACACACTCACACACACACACACACACACACACACACACACACACACACACACACACACACACACACACACACACACACACACACACACACACACACATAAGCGTTACTAGACACATCTGCTTTATTGTTAACAACTTTACCGAGAGAGTTACATACCGATAGAGAATGGATTCTGCTAGATACAATTATGATAATCAAGAAAGAGAAGGGAGGTTATACATATATATATACATATATATATATATAGAGAGAGAGAGAGAGGGGGGAATAGAAAGAGGTAGGGAGGTAGAGAGAGAGTAAGAGTGAGAGAGAGAGGGGGGAATAGAAAGAGGTAGGAAGGGAGAGAGAAAGAGAGACGATGTGCAATTAACCAAGATTTGGATTGTGTACATAGAAATACAAGACACGCTCGCTTGTCTACCGAATGAAAAGCGGCTAAAAAGAATAAATTCAGATTTTTATTTGCCTTTTTTTTTCTTTTTTTTCCGTCGAGATTTCAAGATAAAAATCTAATAGGATTCTAAAAACTGTCATTATAGGATATAGGCTGACAATGGTTTTCAACAACTGTCAACAGCGACGGCAGTGGCAACAACAACAGCGTAGGCAGTAATAATAATGGCAGCTTCAGTAACAGCAGTGATGAAGCAACAACAGTGGTGATAGTGACAACATCAGCGAGAAATATCAATAGTTATCATAGCAATAGCGACTGCAGCAGTGATTAACGGAGCAGCAACAATCGCTGCCTTTAAATTAGCTGATGACTTGGCTCATTGAATATCTCGCTGTTAAATAGCGAAGGAAGGGAAAATACAAGCGAGATAGTTTAACAGTGAAAGAGCTGAATGAAAAGAATTGAAACTGAACA